>NW_026525104.1:357500-422500 GCF_943734705.1 Anopheles coustani | reverse complement strand
AGCAAGTCGTTGTCGCTTCCAGTCAGCGGGAAAGGTGCATTGATCAAAGCACTCCTGGAACACGCGGCGGAACGTCTCCGTGTGCTCGCGAACAGCGACCCTCAGTGCCGCATTGATGATGCCATCGGGTCCCGGGGCCTTAGTGGGCACCATCCGCGCCGCGATCGCCAAGAGCTCCTCATCCGATACCTCCCTCACTGGCTCCTGCGTTGTCTGCCCCCAATCGACCCGATCCGGTGCAGGCCACTCAAAAGTGCCATGATCCGGGAAGAGTTCCGACACGACGTGCTGTAGAATCGCAGGATCTCGCTCCGGGGGGACGCGGCTACCCTTAAGGCGTGACGTTACCACCTTATAGGCAGTGCCAAAGACATTGTCCTCAGCTTCCGCAATCATCTCATCAAAGCTACGGTCCTTGCTTGCCTTGATGGCGCGGGCGAGTTCCTTCTTACAACTCCTGTGCCGTTCTCTGGCCAACTCTCGTTGTGCACCAGTTCCGGCAGTCAAAATCGCATCCTCAGATGACTTGCACTGCTCCCTGAGAAGGCCGATTTCCTGCGTCCACCAGTACATTTCCGGTCTCACCAAAAACTGCGCTGGCGGTGCCCTCTGCATCACCTCATCGCAGGCTCTAGTAAGTCCAGCGGTGAGAGTCGCCGGTGATACAGCCGCTTCGGCAAACCCGGAAGCCTGGAGCGCGATCTGGAAGGCTTCGGGATGGAATTGACGCAACTTCCATCTCGGTCCAATCTGCTCGCGTTGTCGCTGCCGGTCGCGATGCTGGTGCTGTTGTTGCGGTTGCCTCTGCTGGTGTGGTGAAGCGCTGCTGACTGGTGTCGCGGATACGCTGAATCTCACGTATCTGTGGTCACTGTTGGTGAAAGTGTCGAGCACCCGCCAGTCGTTACCGGGTTCAATGGCCGGACTGGCGAAGGACACGTCGACCACACTTTCAGTAGCACTGCCGTTGCCGACGAACGTGGGCACACTGCCGCGGTTCAAGATCGCCAGGTCAAGCTGGTCGACGACCTCGGCGAGATCCTCACCACGCGGCTTCGTCCTCGCGCTGCCCCATCGCACGTGCCAGGCATTGAAGTCGCCCGCCAAGACTACGAGGGGGTGTGCTCTGGCCTCGATATCGATCTCGTCGAGCAGCCGCTGGTAGTCCTCGTCCGTCCATCCCGGTGTTGGTGGGGCGTAGCAAGAGATGAAGGTCACCCCCGCCACCTGGACCGACACCAGTCCTACCCTACTTGCCCAGACTCGCTGTATGGGCAAGGCTCCGGTCGTAATAACGGCTGCCTTCGCTGTCGAGTCCACCGCCCAGTTCCCGTTATTGGGTGGAACACGGTAGATCTCCGACGCCAGCACAATGTCGATCCTTTGCTCCCGTGCGGTCTGGAGCATGAGGTCTTGTGCTACCCTGCTGCGCGCCAAGTTGATCTGGAGGATCTTCAACCCAGCGTCACGCCCTCTAACAGTGGTGTTCGTAGCTAGCGGGAACATGACGGCTGGCTACTTCCGCTGCAAACCGGTGAACCTGTCTGATGTTGTCCGGAACACGTAAGGCACTTGGGGCCCGAGCTGCACTCCTTGGCCTTGTGCTGCTTCGATCCGCACCGGAAGCAGCACTTGGAGTAGTCAGGGCCGGTGCACTCGCGAGAGCGGTGCCCCTTGCCAAAGCAGCGGTAGCAGAGCTGCTCTCCTGCAGGGACCGATGCGAGCGCCTGCACGACGCAACTCGTGTTCCCTATGGTGACCCGGTGACCGTCGAGAAGCTGGCACTGCCCGCGCGGCAGCTTGATATGGGCTTTCTGCAGCCCGTCGTACCGCCGCCACAGCCGAACTGCCTCGCCCGGAACCGTCAGCCCCGCCTGCCGCTTAATCGCCGAAATCAAGTCGTCGACAGTCGCCAGCATGTCGATTCCTGTGATCGCTGCCGTCTGCTTGTCGACAAGGAGGTGGGCCACTCCATCCTCCTTGATGGCTTCGCTGACATCGGCCAGCACACTCTCGCAGTCCGTGTTCGGCTTCAGCCACAGCGACAGCTTCCGCTCCCCTGTGCGGCAAACCCTCGCCACGAACTGATCCACATTGGTCTTGGAACGCACTGCCTTGTATGTGTCGAGGAAGGCCTTGCCCTCGTTGGCCTCGAGGACGATCACCGCAGGCCTCTCCACTTTAGCAGCGCTCTTTCCCGCTTTCTGTGGTGCTGCTCTCTTGTCTCCCTTGGCCACGACTTTAGCAAAGGATGCTGGTTGCGCATGCACCTTGGTTGCCACAGCCGCTGCTTTCTTTGCCTTCGGTTTTGGCTTTTCTGGAGCCATGGCCTGGGACGAGACGGCCTCGACCGGGATCTCGGGGACATCAGGCGTGATGACTTCGTTCATGCCCGTCGGTTCGCCCTCTTTTTTCTTGCCGCGCCTTGCCCGGGTCCGCTTTCGTTTGGGAGTGTCGCCAGGTGGATGCTGGCTTTGCCCAACAGCACTGGAGTCGACGACATGTTGTTGTTGCTGCTGCGTAGCTACCGCCAACTCTCCCATCGAGTGGAGTCCACTTTGGAGCAGCATAAGTTCTCTTTCGCTGGCTGCCGCACGCTCACGAAGGCTAATGTTGTCTCGCTTCAGCTCCTGATTTTCACGAGACAACAACTTCAGCTTTGTCTTCAGCTCCGCGTCGCCATCCTTTGCCGTCGCCCGGCCCGTCTCCATCTCGCTAACCTTAGCGAGGAGAGTCTCGACGGTTGCCCGGAGCTCCCTCAACTCGCTGCTGAGGCTTGCGATAGTCGGCTCCTGCTGCGGGACTTCGGCCACCTGCTGGACGACGGTTGAGTTGAGCTCGTCCTCGTCGCTCTCCTCTGAAATCTCCATATCACTGGCTAGCAGGGCCATCCGCTGCACCACCACCACCGGCCGAGTGGGCGTCGCAGTCGATGGCGCGACACTGCCTCCCTTTCGCTGCCGAGTCAACGGCAGCGCAACCGATGATGTCATCACTTTGTCCCCGTCGTCCTTCGGCGATGGCGCGGTAGCGTCACAGGTGGACCGGAGCCTGACGGACCGACGCGTCGAAGGCTCCCCCGATGCCTGCTCCATTCCCCTACTGCAACCCTGAAAATCGCTGTGGGCAATGGGTTAGGTTGCGGAGAGCCAGGGTGGAGTGTCTGGGAAGGGAAGGTGGGAAGGGGAAGGGGAGTGGAGGAAGGCCAAGTACCGGTGCGAAATAGAAACTCCAACAAATAAAAGGCCAAACCAATCTTTTTCCCCTTTCCAAATCTGAGCTTATATCTCAGTTCTTCTCTGCGATCAGGTGCCGCCTGGTTGACAAATCCGCAAACCGCCAGCCGATACACTCGCCATAAAACTCAGAGTGCCGCCTGGTTGTGATAACCGGTGATCTCCACCAGCCGAGACACTTGATGAACTGAAGGCGCCGCCTGGTTGTGACGTTGAAAAGCTCAGCACCAGTGCCGCCGCCTGGTAACAGTGTTCGAAATCTCCGTGAGCCGAGACACCCGCCACGACCCGAAGCGCCGCCTGGTGGCAATGCTGGCAATCCGCTGGTACTGGTGGCGCCGCCTGGCGGCCAACTTCGGAACCAAGTTTAGCCGAGACACACTGAAATATTTCACCGGGATGATCGAACCTCGAAATTTTTCAGCCGAGACACATGAAACATTTCACTCTTAGCCGAGACACCTTGAAAAGTTTCACTGAAACATTTCAACCGGATGGTTGGTCCATGAAATATTTCAGCCGGGACACTTGAAACATTTCACCCCCAGCCGGGACACCTATCCGGGACACACTGCCGCCAACGGTCAATTAAAAATACCGGCCAATTTGGATAACCGGCCAATTTGAATTACCGACCGATTTGAATTAACGGCCACTTCAAACCAACGGCCACCGACTCCACCAACGGTCAATTTGAACGACCCGAAAATCCGGCACCAACGGTCCTTTTTTGAAAAACTGGATCAGATGACACGGAGCCCGATTCGGCTTAGGTGAAATCGCTCGGATCTTCGAGTCCGAATCCGGCTGGAAAATGGACGATCGAATCTTCACCTGCCAAAATTTTTGCACCGCGTGCTCTCACTTTATTTACACTTATTTTGCGCTGAATTCGTCTTTTTTCATACGGTTTTCTCTGACTTTCGTTTTAAAACACCGTCTGTCATCTAAAAAACCACATCCGGCCAGGATCCGGACACTTTTTTAACCGAAAAACACGTAGTCCCAAATGGGGCTACGCCCCGGGCCGCTCTCCATACAAAATGTAAACAAACACTTTTCTTTCTTATTTTTCGTTGAAATCGATGATTTTAATGCGGTTTTCACTACTAATCTGTAGATTGGCACTAGTTTTAACGATTACAACAAACTTTCGTGGGTTCTTTAAACTTTTTACGCGAAATTTTTGTAAAAAAACACGGAGCAACGCTCAGCACGTGTTGACACTACAGCGTTTGACAGCTCACACACACAGGGATAACTGGCTTGTGGCCGCCAAGCGTTCATAGCGACGTGGCTTTTTGATCCTTCGATGTCGGCTCTTCCTATCATTGCGAAGCAAAATTCACAAAGCGTAGGATTGTTCACCCTTTCAAGGGAACGTGAGCTGGGTTTAGACCGTCGTGAGACAGGTTAGTTTTACCCTACTGGTGTGCAAGTACTATCTCAATGGAATTCCTGTGCAGTACGAGAGGAACCACAGGTACGGACCAATGGCTCAATACTAGTCCGAGCGGACTTTGGTATGACGCTACGTCCGTCGGATTATGCCTGAACGCCTCTAAGGTCGTAACCGAACCAGGCTGGTAGTATATGTATAGGAGTCGTTAGCTAGATGGCTAATAACATCACGAGACCGGATTGAGTCTTCTATAGACTCTTTCCATTTATTGGAAACCCTCAAACTGAGCCTATCGCGAGTGCGCTCGCCGAAGTACCTGAAGTGGGAAAAGGCGTTGTGCTTGCCGATCTTCCAAGAATAGTTTCGACTCCTAAGACCACCCGAAAACGACGGGTTTGCAGGCTGGGCGCTACGCATTGAAGAGAGATGTACATTTCGATCCTTTCAGGCGACCCATGCTTGGTGGTTGTGTGCGGTGTGCTCCCCCCGGGGGGCACATGCGGCATACCGTGTGTGGACTAGTTGGACCCACCCTTGCGGTGGACCGACCGGTCAGTGGTGTTTGCGGGTTAACACATGCGAGCGTTGCGGCCCAGAGGCCTTACCGCCTTTCACTGCGGGTTCGTCAAGAACTTGGAGATGGTCGCAACGCATCGGGTCCTCCCGGGGTACTTGGTGTTTGGATGCTGGCTTGGTGATTAAACACTTGATATTCCATCTTCGGATGAATTTCGGGTGTCACCTGTTGCCTAAGACCACTTGCATGTTTAGCTCGCCGTGGGGTAGCAAGCGTTGTGATCTAATGGCCTTACCGGGCAAACACTTTCGGTTCGTCAAGGACTTGGAGTGCCGGGACGGGTTGGCGGATCCATCACTCTGAGTATGCCGGGTTGATACTTGGGGTTGGTTTGGTTTTGGTGACCCAATACTAGATGTACCATCTCGGTGGTATGTCAGTATCACCTATACTCCAGACCACTTGCATGGTTAGCAAGCGTTGTGATCTAATGGCCCAACCGGGCAAACACTTTGGGTTCGCAAGGACTTAGAGTGCCGGGACGGGTTGGCGGATCCAACACTCTGGGTACCTCCGGGTACTTGGGGTTGGTTGAGGACTTGGTGAACAAACACTTGATATACACTCTCCGGATGTACTTCGGGTATCGCCTGTTGTCCGAGACCACTTGCATGGTTAGCAAGCGTTGTGGTCTAATGGCCCTACCGGGCAAACACTTTGGGTTCGCGAGGACTTAGAGTGCTGGTAGTGGTTGGCGGACCCAACACTCTGGGTACCTCCGGGTACTTGGGGTTGGTTGAGGACTTGGTGAACAAACACTTGATATACACTCTTCGGATGTACTTCGGGTGTCACCTGTTGTCCGAGGCCACTTGCATGGTTAGCAAGCGTTGTGGTCTAATGGCCCTACCGGGCAAACACTTTGGGTTCGCAAGGACTTGGAGTGCCGGGACGGGTTGGCGGATCCAACACTCTGGGTACCTCCGGGTACTTGGGGTTGGTTGAGGACTTGGTGAACAAACACTTGATATACACTCTTCGGATGTACTTCGGGTATCGCCTGTTGTCCGAGACCACTTGCATGGTTAGCAAGCGTTGTGGTCTAATGGCCCTACCGGGCAAATACTTTGGGTTCGCGAGGACTTAGAGTGCTGGTAGTGGTTGGCGGACCCAACACTCTGGGTACCTCCGGGTACTTGGGGTTGGTTGAGAACTTGGTGAAGATACCCCTGTCACCTTGTTCGAGGCCACTTGCATGGTAGCAAGCGTTGTGATACAATGGCCCTACCGGGCAAACACTTTGGGTTCGCAAGGACTTGGAGTGCCGGGACGGGTTGGCGGATCCAACACTCTGGGTACCTCCGGGTACTTGGGGTTGGTTGAGGACTTGGTGAGCAAACACTTGATATACGTTCTTCGGATGTACTTCGGGTGTCACCTGTTGTCCGAGGCCACTTGCATGGTCAACGGTTGAGGTGGTGATGGCGGGTCGGTGCTGTAGGGTGCCGGCCTGTTGGCTGCCTTGGCCGGGTTGGTTGGTTAACACTTGATTGAGCTTGCACCCGAGGGTAATGGCACTTGAAGGTGGGTACCGGCCGGCTGACCTGGTGTGATGGTTGGTTGGTGAACACTTGGCGGTACTTGCACTTGGCTGTGCTTGGACTTGAAGGTGGGATCCGGCTGGCCTAGGCCATTGGTGGTTGGTTGGTTGGTTAGCCCTTAGCTGGGCTGGCTGGCTGGCTGGCCATCGGTGGTGTGGTGTGTTGGGCGGTTGGTGAACACTTGGCGGTACTTGCACTTGGCTGTGCTTGGACTTGAAGGTGGGATCCGGCTGGCCTAGGCCATTGGTGGTTGGTTGGTGGGTTAGCCCTTAGTTGGGCTGGCTGGCTGGCTGGCCATCGGTGGTGTGGTGTGGTGTGGTGTGTGGAGTCGAGCATCGCGCGCCGTTGCCTTCTTCGGAGTGTTGTGGGTACGCAAGTGCTTGCAGTGCAAAGAGGTTGGTGATGGAGTGACATTGCCTTCACCATGGAGTTGCGGGTACTTAGGTACTTGCAAGGAGATGGTGGTATGGTGGTGTTGCGTGTGTGGTGTTCGATTAGAAAGATATAATTTCTAAGTCCGGATTAGTGCTGTCAGTGGGGCCGCCGCTAACAGGTCCTGCACGGCCACCGTGGGGCTTGACTTGGCGCTATTCCGGACTTGGGGCGATCACGATGTCCCCGTGCGGGACTTAGAAGATGGAAGAACACAAGTACCCTTATCCCATGACTTGTGAGCGATTGGCATACGTTACCACATGAAGAGAAAAATTGGCTAAGTCCCGGATCCATATTATTTGAAGAGAAAAATCGGCTAAGTCCCGGATCCATATTATATGAAGAGAAAAATCGGCTAAGTCCAGGATCCATATCATATGAAGAGAAATATCGGCTAAGTCCAGGATCCATATATAATAACCTAATAATCGGCTAAGTCCAGGATCCGTATTATATGAAGAGAAAAATCGGCTAAGTCCAGGATCCATATATAATAACCTAATAATCGGCTAAGTCCAGGATCCATATTATATGAAGAGAAAAATCGGCTAAGTCCAGGATCCATATATAATAACCTAAAAATCGGCTAAGTCCAGGATCCATATAATATGATGAGAAAAATCGGCTAAGTCCCAGATTGGGTCTGTCAGACATACACTTTCAAGTTACCACACAAGCAAGCAAGAAGGCCGTGTGAAGGATCCATATGACATGAAGAGAAAAATTGGCTAAGTCCCAGATTGGGTCTGTCAGAAATACACTTCCAAGTTACCACACAAGCAAGCAAGATGGTCTAGTGATGGATCCATATGATATGAAGAGAAAAATCGGCTAAGTCCAGGATCCATATAATATGAAGAGAAAAATCGGCTAAGTCCCAGATTGGCTCTGTCAGACATACACTTTCAAGTTACCACACAAGCAAGCAAGATGGCCTAGTGATGGATCCATATAATATGAAGAGAAAAATCGGCTAAGTCCCAGATTGGGTCTGTCGGAAATACACTTCCAAGTTACCACACAAGCAAGCAAGATGGCCTAGTGATGGATCCATTTGATATGAAGAGAAAAATCGGCTAAGTCCCAGATTGGGTCTGTCAGAAATACACTTCCAAGTTACCACACAAGCAAGCAAGATGGCCTAATGATGGATCCATATGATATGAAGAGAAAAATCGGCTAAGTCCAGGATCCATATAATATGAAGAGAAAAATCGGCTAAGTCCCAGATTGGGTCTGTCAGAAATACACTTCCAAGTTACCACACAAGCAAGCAAGATGGCCTAGTGATGGATCCATATGATATGAAGAGAAAAATTGGCTAAGTCCCAGATTGGGTCTGTCAGACATACACTTTCAAGTTACCACACAAGCAAGCAAGATGGCCTAGTGATGGATCCATATAATATGAAGAGAAAAATCGGCTAAGTCCCAGATTGGGTCTGTCAGAAATACACTTTCAAGTTACCACACAAGCAAGCAAGATGGCCTAGTGATGGATCCATATGATATGAAGAGAAAAATCGGCTAAGTCCGAGATTGGGTCTGTCAGAAATACACTTTCAAGTTACCACACAAGCAAGCAAGATGGCCTAGTGATGGATCCATATAATATGAAGAGAAAAATCGGCTAAGTCCGAGATTGGGTCTGTCGGAAATACACTTTCAAGTTACCACACAAGCAAGCAAGTTACCACATGAAGAGAAAGCCGGCAAAGTCCGGGAATGTTACCACATGAACTGGAAAATGGGCAAAAACCTACCTTCACAGGCAACGTGAATAAGTCAGGCTGTAGACATCGGATCGACAAGCCAAAGACTGATATGGAAAGGATATGAGTAGTACTAGCTTTCCTGAGAGTTGCAGAGCTTAGACTGCATATGAACGAAAGTTATTAAGCGTCAAAGTCAGAGAAGATACCCAAAGGAACACAAGTTCCAACTTAGAGCATGTATACCGCCTAGACGGTAAGAGGTACGGCCAGGCTGAGGAATAAGGAAATGTTGGCCAACATGTTCCCTAACTATCCCCCGAAGACCGCAAAGCAATCCAACATCAACCAAGAAAGTTATAGCCCGATCAAGGAAACAACTACTTTGCACCGATATTGCACCAAATACATGTACCAAGCACCTTCGGTTGCATACCTGCAGGGGCTTACCATAGTAGGCCATGGAAGACCGATATACCGAACATAATCACTTTCTATCTCCTCGGGTGTTTGAGATAGCGCTTTGCGGTACAAGAACGAAAGTTAGACTATATCTTGGTGCATCTTTTTGCCCAAGATCACAAGACCCTATCTACCAAGGCAAGAAAGTTGTGTGGGGACAAAATGTCCAAAAGTGCCCAAAGTGGCACACTTGAACCATATATTCGAGAAAAACACAAGTGTGGGCCCGAGCTAGCAAGTTGAAATGTTCTGACCGTCAGTAGCCCTAGTTGAGGTGCACTTATCATTAAATGAGGCCAACGTGCCAGCTAGTCTCTAAAGGGGCGATATGGGTGTTCCAAGGTTTGTACCCAATTGAGGAAAAAACAGGGTAAGGTACGGTGTACCGCGAATAACTCGGGCTATAGATGTCCGATCGATGAGTTTGGCATATGTATGGAAAGGTCTCGACGAGACCTAACTACCCTGAAAGTATGAAGGCAAAGACTTGAATGACCGGGAAGTTATTAAGTGCACAACTGGTAAAGTTGCACCAAAGTCCATGTTACCCGAAGTGGTACATGAACACCCAATATTCGACCAAAACACAAGTTTAGAGACGAGCTAGCGAGCTACATTGTTCAGACCGTCAGTAGCCCGCATCAAGACACGCATTTCATTATATTGAGCCTAGCCGCTAGCTCGACTCGAAGTCGGTCATATGGTTGGTTGATGGTTTGGACCGACCATGTGGTGTACCAAGGTGAGGTACCTTTCATGAATTATAACTCTGGCTGTATGGCACTGAGCGACGAGCTAAGGTGTGATTTGGAATAGTCATGAGTGGGACTATTTAGGAAAAATGCGAACAAAAAATCTTAAAGTCCTTGGGCGAAGCTATTAGCGAAACATAGAGCAAATTGGTACCAAAAACTATGGAAATGGGAATTGAGTCAAAAATAACCGCAAGTTGGAGAAGAGATAGCAAGCTTGCGTAGAACAATTATATTTGGTGCATGGTATCACCAACAAAAAAGTATATGGGGCCAAGGTGCTGGCTGGCCTCCAAAGTGGAGATATGGGCGATCCAAAGTTTGTACCCAAGTACGAACAAGTATGGAAAAAACAGGGTAAGGTACCAAGTACCATTAATAACTTCGGCTGTAGATGGCCGAGCGAGGCAAACGGCTCACCGTTGGAAAGGTCTTGGGGAGACCTATCTACCCTGAAAGTTTCATGAGGCTGAGTTGAAAGACCACGGAGATATTAGGTGATGATGGTCCAATTCGGGGACCAAGTCGCAGGAAATGGCGCTTGACCAAAATCACCCTTGGAAGGTGAATACCGGCTTACCGGTAAGAGATAGCGACTTGGCGTAGAATATTCATAAGTTGGGCGTGTAGAGACGCAACTTTTATTATATGGGGCCAACCCGGTCAGGGTGCTCCAAGGCGGTCGTTTGGTTGGTTTATGGTTTGGGCCGACCACGTGGTGTGCCAAGTTGAGGTACCTTTCATGAATTATAACTTGGTCAGTTTGCCACCGAGCGACAAGCTGCGGTGTGTTTTGGAATGGTCTTGAGTGGGACTATCAAGGAAAAATACAAATAGAAAATCAGCTTGTCCATGGCCGAAGCTATTAGTGAAACATATAGCAAAATGGGTCCAAAAACGAATGAAATGGGATTTGGACCAAGAATAACGGCAAGTTGGAGAAGAGATAGCAAGTTGGCGTAGAACAATTATATTTGGTGCATGGTATGACCAACAAAAAAGTATATGAGGCCAAGGTGCTGGCTGGCCTCCAAAGTGGAGATATGGGCGATCCAAAGTTTGTACCCAAGTACGAACAAGTATGGAAAAAACAGGGTAAGGTACCAAGTACCATTAATAACTTCGGCTGTAGATGGCCGAGCGAGGCAAACGGCTCACCGTTGGAAAGGTCTTGGGGAGACCTATCTACCCTGAAAGTTTTATGAGGCTGAGTTGAAAGACCACGGAGATATTAGGTGATGATGGTCCAATTCGGGGACCAAGTCGCAGGAAATGGCACTTGACCAAAATCACCCTTGGAAGGTGAATACCGGCTTACCGGTAAGAGATAGCGACTTGGCGTAGAATATTCATAAGTTGGGCGTGTAGAGACGCAACTTTCATTATATGGGGGCAACCCGGTCAGGGTGCTCCAAGTCGGTCGTTTGGTCGGTATATGGTTTGGGCCGACCACATGGTGTACCAAGTTGAGGTATCTTTCATGAATTATAACTCGGTCAGTTTGCCACCGAGCGACAAGTTGCGGTGTGTTTTGGAATGGTCTTGAGTGGGACTATCAAGCAAAAATACAAACAGAATATCAGCTTGTCCATGGCCGAAGCTATTAGTGAAACATATAGCAAAATGGGTCCGAAAACGAATGAAATGGGACTTGGACCAAGAATAACGGCAAGTTAGAGAAGAGATAGCAAGTTGGCGTGGAACAATTATATTTAGTGCATGGTATGACCAAGAAAAAAGTATATGGGGCAAAGGTGCTGGCTGGCCTCCAAAGTGGAGATATGGGCGATACAAAGTTTGTACCCAAGTATGGCAAAAACTGGTAGAGGTACCTTTCATGAATTACTGCTCAGGCTGTATGGCACTAAGCGGGACGCTTGGCTCTGGTATGGAATAGTCTTGAGTGGGACTATCAAGGAAAAATACGAACAAAAAATCACCATGTCCACGGACGAAGGTATTAGCGAAACTTAGAGCGAAATTGCGACCAAGTCGCTGGAAATGGCCCTTGGACCAAGTATACCGTCAAGGCGGTACGAGATAGCGAGTTGACGTAGAACATTTATAAGTTTGCCTACAAGAGACAAAAGTTTAGTTATATGGGGCCAACCCGCTCAGGGTTGTCCAAGTCGGTCATATGGCTGATCGAAATTTTCGACCAAGTACTGAGAAAACAGGGTAAGGTACCGTGTACCTCGAATAACTTCGGCTGTAGATGTCCGAGCGAGGCGAACGGCATAGCGTTGGAAAGGTCTTGAGGTGCTCTAGGCACCCTGAAAGTATGAGAAGGCTATCTGGAAAACTCGTGGAGATATTAGAGAAACATTGGGCCCAAAAGATACCAAGTCGCAGGAAATGGGCCCTCCAAGAACACCCTAAAATCCCAATTACGGCTAAGTTGCAGGCCAGCTAGCGAAGTGAAATGTTCTAGGCATAACTAGAACACGTTAATGCGCAACTTTTTGAATCAGAACTTTTTTCGATATCTGGCCCCCAAAGGGGGGATATGGGCGATCAAAGGATTTTTCCAAGTTTCGGTACTTTTTACGGTATCGCTCATAGCTCCGGCTGTATGCAAGCAAATGACAATCTAAGACATGATTTGGAAAGGTATTGAGCAGTACTAACTTACGTTAGAACACAGCGAAGCGCTATCGGTTCATGGCAAGGCCGATATAAGCAGTCAAAGATGAAAAATGTTGACAAAATGAACAAAAATTACCTTGGTACGCGAATAGCGGCCAGGGATGAAGAGGTACGAAGGTGGTGTAGAAGAATTATAATTAGGGCTTGGTACGCTCTAAAAGTTTGCCGAAGACCGCAAAGCGCTCAGACCCATAGAAAGTGGCCATTTGGGCCGAACAGTGCGTGCAAAGAGGTGAAAATGCAAAAATTGCACTTTGGGGGGCGATTTGCGGGGGGAAGGAGGGGTCGGAGGGCAAAATGTCCCTTGACCAAAAAGTCTTATCTCGTCAAGATCTACAACATTGCCGAAGACCGCAAAGCGCTAGCTCGCAATCGAAAAATCGAGAATTTGAAAATTTTCTAAGTCTTGGGCTCCCTAAGGAAAAGTTTCAAAAATCACGTTTGTCCCCAATTTTGAAGGGGAAGGAGTCGGTTCCGGGGCATGGTGTCTTCGGCAAAAAGTCTTATCTTTTTGCGTACTTTCGACTAGTTCAATAAAAATTTTTGACCCAAAATTTGTTCGGCGGACCCCTAGGTCGAAAAACCCGAAAAAAGTCGAAAAAAGTCGAAAATGTCGAAAAATGAGAAAACCTCATATTCGGACTCTACACGAGCCCCAGATATTGAAAAGTGAAATCCGCGGTCGATTTGGAACAAAAAATTTACCTAGGCAAAGTTGTATGGAGGTAGGGACCCCTGAGAAAAAAGTTTGGTCCCGAGGCTCCTTGGACCACCAAGTCCCTAGGTCGGACCAAAATCGGAAAAAATCCGACCAAAGTCGAAAGTGTCGAAAATTTTAAAAAACCCCTTTTGGGGCCCTATGGCCTCCCTAGATAATGAAAAGTGAGGTCCGCGGCCGATCCGGAAGAAAAACTTGACCTAGGGAAACTTGTATGACGGTGGGGACCCAAAAAAATTTCGATGAGTGTAGTTTAGACAGGCCGGAAAATGTATCGGTGGTCCGTATCAAGGGACGTCTTTTAGTTCCATGGGGTGGTGGTCGTCGAACAAAGTCGCCTAGGTCGACCACCAGAAAGACCAGTCGTGTTGTAATGGATGTTTTGACCACTTTACTAGGGAAACCTAGTAGGTCGAAGCAAATTTGGGGTTCGAGATGAGTTGGTGAAAGGCATCTCGGACTTAGTCGATTTTTCATAAATTCATCGAAATTCATATAATAGGATGCTGGGAGATGAATGGGATGCTGCATGGAGATGAATCTTGATCTTCTTCATCTCCCATCTTAATATAGCATCCCTACTTACAGGCATCTCGGACTTAGTCGATTTTTCATAAATTCTAAGAAAAACATATGTTAGGATGCTGCGAGATGAATGGGATGCTGCATGGAGATGGATCTTGATCTTCTTCATCTCCCATCTTAATACAGCATCCCTACTTAAAGGCATCTCGGACTTAGTCGATTTTTCATAAATTCATAGAAATTCATATGTAAGGATGCTGGGAGATGAATGGGATGCTGCATGGAGATGAATCTTGATCTTCTTCATCTCCTATCTTAATACAGCATCCCTACTTAAAGGCATCTCGGACTTAGTCGATTTTTCATAAATTCATAGAAATTCATATGTTAGGATGCTGGGAGATGAATGGGATGCTGCATGGAGATGAATCTTGATCTTCTTCATCTCCTATCTTAATACAGCATCCCTACTTAAAGGCATCTCGGACTTAGTCGATTTTTCATAAATTCATAGAAATTCATATGTTAGGATGCTGCGAGATGAATGGGATGCTGCATGCAGATGAATATTGATCTCCTACATCTCCCATCTCAATACAGCATCCCTACTTAAAGGCATCTCGGACTTAGTCGATTTTTCATAAATTCATAGAAATTCATATAATAGGATGCTGCGAGATGAATGGGATGCTGCATGGAGATGAATCTTGATCTTCTTCATCTCCCATCTTAATACAGCATCCCTACTTAAATGCATCTCGGACTTAGTCGATTTTTCATAAATTCTTAGAAAAACATATGTTAGGATGCTGCGAGATGAATGGGATGCTGCATGGAGATGAATCTTGATCTCCTACATCTCTCATCTCAATACAGCATCCCTACTTAAAGGCATCTCGGACTTAGTCGATTTTTCATAAATTCATAGAAATTCATATGTTAGGATGCTGGGAGATGAATGGGATGCTGCATGGAGATGAATCTTGATCTTCTTCATCTCCCATCTTAATACAGCATCCCTACTTAAAGGCATCTCGGACTTAGTCGATTTTTCATAAATTCTAAGAAATTCATATGTTAGGATGCTGGGAGATGAATGGGATGCTGCATGGAGATGAATCTTGATTTCCTACATCTCCCATCTTAATACAGCATCCCTACTTAAAGCCATCTCGGACTTAGTCGATTTTTCATAAATTCTAAGAAATTCATATGTCAGGATGCTGGGAGATGAATGGGATGCTGCATGGAGATGAATCTTGATCTCCTACATCTCTCATCTCAATACAGCATCCTTACTTAAAGCCATCTCGGACTTAGTCGATTTTTCATAAATTCTAAGAAAAACATATGTTAGGATGCTGCGAGATGAATGGGATGCTGCATGGAGATGCATCTTAATCTCCTACATCTCCCATCTTAATACAGCATCCCTACTTAAAGGCATCTCGGACTTAGTCGATTTTTCATAAATTCATAGAAAAACATATGTTAGGATGCTGGGAGATGAATGGGATGCTTCATGGAGATGAATCTTGATCTCCTACATCTCCCATCTTAATACAGCATCCCTACTTAAAGCCATCTCGGACTTAGTCGATTTTTCATAAATTCTAAGAAATTCATATGTTAGGATTCTGGGAGGTGAATAGGATGCTGCATGGAGATGAATCTTGATCTTCTTCATCTCCCATCTCAATACAGCATCCCTACTTAAAGGCATCTCGGACTTAGTCGATTTTTCATAATCTCCTAGAAAAACATATGTTAGGATGCTGCGAGATGAATGGGATGCTGTTGTGAGATGAATCTTGATCTTTTTCATCTTCCATCTTAATACAGCATCCCTACTTAAAGGCATCTCGGACTTAGTCGATTTTTCATAAATTCTAAGAAAAACATATGTTAGGATGCTGCGAGATGAATGGGATGCTGCACGGAGATTTATCTTGATCTTCTTCATCTCCCATCTTAATACAGCATCCCTACTTAAAGGCATCTCGGACTTAGTCGATTTTTCATAAATTCTAAGAAAAACATATGTTAGGATGCAGCGAGATGAATGGGATGCTTCATGGAGATGAATCTTGATCTTCTTCATCTCCCATCTTAATACAGCATCCCTACTTAAAGGCATCTCGGACATAGTCGATTTTTCATAAATTCTAAGAAATTCATATGTTAGGATGCTGCGAGATGAATGGGATGGTGCATCGAGATGAATCTTGATCTTCATCGTCTCCCATCTGAATACAGCATCCCTACTTAAAGGCATCTCGGACTTAGTCGATTTTTCATAAATTCTAAGAAAAACATATGTTAGGATGCTGCGAGATGAATGGGATGCTGCATGGAGATGAATCTTGATCTTCTTCATCTCCCATCTCAATACAGCATCCCTACTTAAAGGCATCTCGGACTTAGTCGATTTTTCATAAATTCTAAGAAATTCATATGTTAGGATGCTGCGAGATGAATGGGATGCTGCATGGAGATGAATCTTGATCTCCTACATCTCCCATCTCAAAACAGCATCCCTACTTGAAGGCATCTCGGACTTAGTCGATTTTTCATAAATTCTATGATATTCATATGTTAGGATGCTGCGAGATGAATGGGATGCTGCGTGGAGATGAATCTTGATCTTCTCCATCTCCCATCTCAAAACAGCATCCCTACTTAAAGGCATCTCGGACTTAGTCGATTTTTCATAAATTCTAAGAAAAACATATGTTTGGATGCTAAGAGATGAATGGGATGCTGCATGGAGATGAATCTTGATCTTCTTCATCTCCCATCTTAATACAGCATCCATACTTAAAGGCATCTCGGACTTAGTCGATTTTTCATAAATTCTAAGAAAAACATATGTTAGGATGCTGCGAGATGAATGGGATGCTGCATGGAGATAAATCTTGATCTTCTTCATCTCTTATCTCAATACAGCATCCCTACTTAAAGGCATCTCGGACTTAGTCGATTTTTCATAAATTCTAAGAAATTCATATGTTAGGATGCTGGGAGATGCATGGGATGCTGCATTGAGATGAATCTTGATCTTCTCCATCTCCCATCTCAATACAGCATCCCTACTTAAAGGCATCTCGGACTTAGTCGATTTTTCATAAATTCTAAGAAATTGATATGTTAGGATGCTGGGAGATGAATGGGATGCTGCATGGAGATGAATCTTGATCTCCTACATCTCCCATCTCAATACAGCATTCCTAATTAAAGGCATCTCGGACTTAGTCGATTTTTCATAAATTCTAAGAAATTCATATGTTAGGATGCTGCGAGATGAATGGGATGCTGCATGGAGATGAATCTTGATCTTCTTCATCTCCCATCTTAATACAGCATCCCTACTTGAAGGCATCTCGGACTTAGTCGATTTTTCATAAACTCTAAGAAATTCATATGTTAGGATGCTGGGAGATGAATGGGATGCTGCATGGAGATGAATCTTGATCTCCTACATCTCCCAACTCAATACAGCATCCCTACTTGAAGGCATCTCGGACTTAGTCGATTTTTCATAAATTCATAGAAATTCATATGTTAGGATGCTGCGAGATGAATGGGATGCTGCATGCAGATGAATATTGATCTCCTACATCTCCCGTCTCAATACAGCATCCCTACTTAAAGGCATCTCGGACTTAGTCGATTTTTCATAAATTCATCGAAATTCATATAATAGGATGCTGGGAGATGAATGGGATGCTGCATGGAGATGAATCTTGATCTTCTTCATCTCCCATCTTAATATAGCATCCCTACTTACAGGCATCTCGGACTTAGTCGATTTTTCATAAATTCTAAGAAAAACATATGTTAGGATGCTGCGAGATGAATGGGATGCTGCATGGAGATGGATCTTGATCTTCTTCATCTCCCATCTTAATACAGCATCCCTACTTAAAGGCATCTCGGACTTAGTCGATTTTTCATAAATTCATAGAAATTCATATGTAAGGATGCTGGGAGATGAATGGGATGCTGCATGGAGATGAATCTTGATCTTCTTCATCTCCTATCTTAATACAGCATCCCTACTTAAAGGCATCTCGGACTTAGTCGATTTTTCATAAATTCTAAGAAATTCATATGTTAGGATGCTGCGAGATGAATGGGATGCTGCATGGAGATGAATCTTGATCTCCTACATCTCTCATCTCAATACAGCATCCCTACTTAAAGCCATCTCGGACTTAGTCGATTTTTCATAAATTCATAGAAATTCATATGTTAGGATGCTGCGAGATGAATGGGATGCTGCATGGAGATGAATCATGATCTCCTACATCTCTCATCTCAATACAGCATCCCTACTTAAAGGCATCTCGGACTTAGTCGATTTTTCATAAATTCATAGAAATTCATATGTTAGGATGCTGGGAGATGAATGGGATGCTGCATGGAGATGAATCTTGATCTCCTACATCTCCCATCCTAATACAGCATCCCTACTTAAAGCCATCTCGGACTTAGTCGATTTTTCATAAATTCATATAAATTCATATGTTAGGATGCTGGGAGATGAATGAGATGCTGCATGGAGATGCATCTTGATCTCCTACATCTCCCATCTTAATACAGCATCCCTACTTAAAGCCATCTCGGACTTAGTCGATTTTTCATAAATTCTAAGAAATTCATATGTTAGGATGCTGGGAGATGAATGGGATGCTGCATGGAGATGAATCTTGATCTTCTTCATCACCCATCTTAATACAGCATCCCTACTTAAAGGCATCTCGGACTTAGTCGATTTTTCATAAATTCATAGAAATTCATATGTTAGGATGCTGCGAGATGAATGGGATGCTGCATGGAGATGAATCTTGATCTTCTCCATCTCCTATCTTAATACAGCATCCCTACTTAAAGGCATCTCGGACTTAGTCGATTTTTCATAAATTCGAAGAAAAACATATGTTAGGATGCTGCGAGATGAATGGGATGCTGCATGGAGATGAATCTTGATCTTCCTCATCTCCCATCTTAATACAGCATCCCTACTTAAAGGCATCTCGGACTTAGTCGATTTTTCATAAATTCTAAGAAATTCATATGTTAGGATGCTGGGAGATGAATGAGATGCTGCATGGAGATGAATCTTGATCTTCTTCATCTCCCATCTTAATACAGCATCCCTACTTAAAGCCATCTCGCACTTAGTCGATTTTTCATAAATTCTAAGAAATTCATATGTTAGGATGCTGCGAGATGAATGAGATGCTGCATGGAGATGAATCTTGATCTTCCTCATCTCCCATCTTAATACAGCATCCCTACTTAAAGGCATCTCGGACTTAGTCGATTTTTCATAAATTCTAAGAAATTCATATGTTAAGATGCTGGGAGATGAATGAGATGCTGCATGGAGATGAATCTTGATCTTCTTCATCTCCCATCTTAATACAGCATCCCTACTTAAAGGCATCTCGGACTTAGTCGATTTTTCATAAATTCTAAGAAAAACATATGTTAGGATGCTGCAAGATGAATGGGATGCTGCATGGAGATGAATCTTGATCTTATTCATCTCCCATCTTGATACAGCATCCCTACTTTAAGGCATCTTGGACTTAGTCGATTTTTCATAAATTCTAAGAAAAACATATGTTAGGATGCTGCGAGATGAATGGGATGCTGCATGGAGATGAATCTTGATCTTCTCCATCTCCGATCTTAATACAGCATCCCTACTTAAAGGCATCTCGGACTTAGTCGATTTTTCATAAATTCTAAGAAAAACATATGTAAGGATGCTGGGAGATGAATCGGATGCTGCATGGAGATGAATCTTGATCTTCTTCATCTTCCATCTTAATACAGCATCCCTACTTAAAGGCATCTCGGACTTAGTCGATTTTTCATAAACTCTAAGAATAACATATGTTAGGATGCTGCGAGATGAATGGGATGCTGCTTGGAGATGAATCTTGATCTTCTTCATCTCCCATCTTAATACAGCATCCCTACTTGACGACATCTCGGACTAAGTTGATTTTTCATAAATTCTAAGAAAAACATATGTTAGGATGCTGGGAGATGAATTGGATGCTGCATGGAGATGAATCTTGATCTTCTTCATCTCCCATCTTAATACAGCATCCCTACTTAAAGGCATCTTGGACTTAGTCGATTTTTCATAAATTCTAAGAAATTCATATGTTAGGATGCTGCGAGATGAATGGGATGCTGCATGGAGATGAATCTTGATCTTCTTCATCTCCCATCTTAATACAGCATCCCTACTTAAAGGCATCTCGGACTTAGTCGATTTTTCATAAATTCTATGAAAAACATATGTTAGGATGCTGCGAGATGAATGGGGCACTGCATGGAGATGAATCTTGATCTTCTTCATCTCCCATCTTAATACAGCATCCCTACTTAAAGGCATCTCGGACTTAGTCGATTTTTCATAAACTCTAAGAAATTCATATGTTAGGATGCTGGGAGATGAATGGGATGCTGCATGGAGATGAATCTTGATCTTCTTCATCTCCCATCTTAATACAGCATCCCTACTTAAAGGCTTCTCGGACTTAGTCGATTTTTCATAAATTCATAGAAATTCATATGTTAGGATGCTGCGAGATGAATGGGATGCTGCATGCAGATGAACATTGATCTCCTACATCTCCCGTCTCAATACAGCATCCCTACTTAAAGGCATCTCGGACTTAGTCGATTTTTCATAAATTCATAGAAATTCATATGTTAGGATGCTGCGAGATGAATGGGATGCTGCATGTAGATGAATCTTGATCTTCTTCATCTCCCATATTAATACAGCATCCCTACTTAAAGGCTTCTCGGACTAAGTCGATTTTTCATAAATTCTAAGAAATTCATATGTTAGGATGCTGGGAGATGAATGGGATGCTGCATGGAGATGAATCTTGATCTCCTACATCTCCCATCTCAATACAGCATCCCTACTTAAAGGCATCTCGGACTTAGTCGATTTTTCATAAATTCATAGAAAAACATATGTTAGGATGCTGCGAGATGAATGGGATGCTGCATGGAGATGAATCTTGATCTTCTTCATCTCCCATCTTAATACAGCATCCCTACTTAAAGGCATCTCGGACTTAGTCAATTTTTCATAAATTCTAAGAAAACAATATGTTAGGATGCTGCGAGATGAATGGGATGCTGCATGGAGATGAATCTTGATCTTCTTCATCTCCCATCTTAATACAGCATCCCTGCTTAAAGGCATCTCGGACTAAGTCGATTTTTCATAAATTCTAAGAAATTCATATGTAAGGAAGCTGCGAGATGAATGAGATGCTGCATGGAGATGAATCTTGATCTTCTACATCTCCCATCTTAATACAGCATCCCTACTTAAAGGCATCTCGGACTTAGTCGATTTTTCATAAATTCTAAGAAAAACATTTGTTAGGATGCTGCGAGATGAATGGGATGCTGCATGGAGATGAATCTTGATCTTCTTCATCTCCCATCTTAATACAGCATCCCTACTAAAAGGCATATCGGACTTAGTCGATTTTTCATAAATTCTAAGAAAAACATATGTAAGGATGCTGCGAGATGAATGGGATGCTGCATGACGATGAATCTTGATCTTCTTCATCTCCCATCTTAATACAGCATCCCTACTTAGAGGCATCTCGGACTTAGTCGATTTTTCATAAATTCTAAGAAAAACATATGTTTGGATGCTGCGAGATGAATGGGATGCTGCATGGAGATGAATCTTGATCTTCTTCATCTCCCATCTCAATACAGCATCCCTATTTACAGGCATCTCGGACTTAGTCGATTTTTCATAAATTCTAAGAAATTCATATGTTAGGATGCTCGGAGATGAATGGGATGCTGCATGGAGATGAATCTTGATCTTCTTCATCTCCCATCTTAATACAGCATCCCTACTTAACGGCATCTCGGACTTAGTCGATTTTTCATAAATTCTTAGAAAAACATATGTTAGGATGCTGCGAGATGAATGGGATGCTGCATGGAGATGAATCTTGATCTTCTTCATCTCCCATCTTAATACAGCATCCCTACTTAAAGGCATCTCGGACTTAGTCGATTTTTCATAAATTCTAAGAAAAACATAAGTTAGGATGCTGGAAGATGAATGGGATGCTGCACGGAGATGAATCTTGATCTTCTTCATCTCCCATTTTAATACAGCATCCCTACTTAAAGGCATCTCGGACTTAGTCGATTTTTCATAAATTCTAAGAAAAACATATGTTAGGATGCTGCGAGATGAATGGGATGCTGCATGGAGATGAATCTTGATCTTCTTCATCTCCCATCTTAATACAGCATCCCTACTTGAAGGCATCTCGGACTTAGTCGATTTTTCATAAATTCTAAGAAAAACATATGTTATGATGCTGCGAGATGAATGGGATGCTGCATGGAGATGAATCTTGATCTTCTTCATCTCCCATCTCAATACAGCATCCCTACTTAAAGGCATCTCGGACTTAGTCGATTTTTCATAAATTCTAAGAAAAACATATGTTAGGATGCTGCGAGATGAATGGGATGCTGCATGGAGATGAATCTTGATCTTCTTCATCTCCCATCTTAATACAGCATCCCTACTTAAAGGCATCTCGGACTTAGTCGATTTTTCATAAATTCTAAGAAAAACATAAGTTAGGATGCTGGAAGATGAATGGGATGCTGCACGGAGATGAATCTTGATCTTCTTCATCTCCCATTTTAATACAGCATCCCTACTTAAAGGCATCTCGGACTTAGTCGATTTTTCATAAATTCTAAGAAAAACATATGTTAGGATGCTGCGAGATGAATGGGATGCTGCATGGAGATGAATCTTGATCTTCTTCATCTCCCATCTTAATACAGCATCCCTACTTGACGACATCTCGGACTAAGTTGATTTTTCATAAATTCTAAGAAAAACAAATGTTAGGATGTTGCGAGATGAATGGGATGCTGCATGGAGATAAATTTTGATCTTGTTCATCTCCCATCTTAATACAGCATCCCTATTTAAAGGCATCTCGGACTTAGTCGATTTTTCATAAATTCTAAGAAAAACATATGTTAGGATGCTGCGAGATGAATGGGATGCTGCTTGGAGATGAATCTTGATCTTCTTCATCTTGCATCTCAATACAGCATCCCTACTTAAACGCATCTCGGACTTAGTCGATTTTTTATAAATTCTAAGAAAAACATATGTTAGGATGCTGCGAAATGAATGGGATGTTGCATGGAGATGAATCTTGATCTTCTTCATCTCCCATCTCAATACAGCATCCCTACTTGAAGGCATCTCGGACTTAGTCGTTTTTTCATAAATTCTAAGAAATTCATATGTAAGGATGCTGCGAGATGAATGGGATGCTGCATGGAGATGAATCTTGATCTTCTTCATCTCCCATCTTAATACAGCATCCCTACTTAAATGCATCTCGGACTTAGTCGATTTTTCATAAATTCTAAGAAAAACATATGTTAGGATGCTGCGAGATGAATGGGATGCTGCATGGAGATGAATCTTGATCTTCTTCATCTCCCATCTTAATACAGCATCCCTACTTAAAGGCATCTCGGACTTAGTCGATTTTTCATAAATTCTAAGAAATTCATATGTTAGGATGCTGCGAGATGAATGGGATGCTGCATGGAGATGAATCTTGATCTTCTTCATCTCCCATCTTAATACAGCATCCCTTCTTAAAGGCATCTCGGACTTAGTCGATTTTTCATAAATTCTAAGAAAAACATATGTTAGGATGCTGCGAGATGAATGGGATGCTGCATGGAGATGCATCTTGATCTCCTACATCTCCCATCTTAATACAGCATCCCTACTTAGAGACATCTCGGACTTAGTCGATTTTTCATAAATTCTAAGAAAAACATATGTTAGGGTGCTGCGAGATGAATCTTGATCTTCTTCATCTCCCATCTTAATACAGCATCCCTACTTAAAGGCATCTCGGACTTAGTCGATTTTTCATAAATTCTAAGAAAAACATATGTTAGGATGCTGGGAGATGAATGGGATGCTGCATGGAGATAAATCTTGATCTTCTTCATCTCCCATCTTAATACAGCATCCCTACTTAAAGGCATCTCGGACTTAGTCGATTTTTCATAAATTCTAAGAAATTCATATGTTGGGATGCTGCGAGATGAATGGGATGCTGCATGGAGATGAATCTTGATCTTCTTCATCTCCCATCTTAATACAGCATCCCTACTTAAAGGCATCTCGGACTTAGTCGATTTTTCATAAATTCTTAGAAAAACATATGTTAGGATGCTGCGAGATGAATGGGATGCTGCATGGAGATGAATCTTGATCTTCTTCATCTCCCATCTCAATACAGCATCCCTACTTAAAGGCATCTCGGACTTAGTCGATTTTTCATAAATTCTAAGAAATTCATATGTTAGGATGCTGCGAGATGAATAAGATGCTGCATGGAGATGAATCTTGATCTCCTACATCTCCCATCTCAATACAGCATCCCTACTTAAAGGCATCTCGGACTTAGTCGATTTTCATAAATTCTAAGAAAAACATATGTTTGGATGCTGCGAGATGAATGGGATGCTGCATTGAGATGAATCTTGATCTTCTTCATCTCCCATCTTAATACAGCATCCCTACTTAGAGGCATCTCCGACTTAGTCGAATTTTCATAAATTCTAAGAAAAACATATGTTAGGATGCTGCGAGATGAATGGGATGCTGCATGGAGATGAATCTTGATCTTCTCCATCTCCCATCTTAATACAGCATCCCTACTTAAAGGCATCTCGTACTTAGTCGATTTTTCATACATTGTAAGAAAAACATATGTAAGGATTCTGCGAGATGAATGGGATGCTGCATTGAGATGAATCTTGATCTTCTTCATCTCCCATCTTAATACAGCATCCCTACTTAGAGGCATCTCGGACTTAGTCGAATTTTCATAAATTCTAAGAAAAACATATGTTAGGATGCTGCGAGATGAATGGGATGCTGCATGGAGATGAATCTTGATCTTCTCCATCTCCCATCTAAATACAGCATCCCTACTTAAAGGCATCTCGGACTAAGTCGATTTTTCATAAATTCTAAGAAAAACATATGTTAGGATGCTGCGAGATGAATGGGATGCTGCATGGAGATGAATCTTGATCTTCTTCATCTCCCATCTAAATACAGCATCCCTACTTAAAGGCATCTCGGACTAAGTCGATTTTTCATAAATTCTAAGAAAAACATATGTTAGGATGTTGCGAGATGAATGAGATGCTGCATGGAGATGAATCTTGATCTTCTCCATCTCCCATCTTTATACAGCATCCCTACTTAAAGGCATCTCGGACTTAGTCGATTTTTCATAAATTCTAAGAAATTCATATGTTAGGATGCTGGGAGATGAATGGGATGCTGCATGGAGATGAATCTTGATCTTCTCCATCTCCCATCTTTATACAGCGTCCCTACTTGAAGGCATCTCGGACTTAGTCGATTTTTCATAAATTCTTAGAAATTCATATGTTAGGATGCTGCGAGATGAATGGGATGCTGCATGGAGATGAATCTTGATCTCCTATATCTCCCATATTAATACAGCATCCCTACTTAAAGCCATCTCGGACTTAGTCGAATTTTCATAAATTCTAAGAAAAACATATGTTAGGATGCTGCGAGATGAATGGGATGCTGCATGGAGATGAATCTTGATCTTCTTCATCTCCCATCTTAATACAGCATCCCTACTTAAAGGCATCTCGGACTTAGTCGATTTTTCATAAATTCATAGAAATTCATATGTTAGGATGCTGCGAGATGAATGGGATGCTGCATGGAGATGCATCTTGATCTCCTACATCTCCCATCTTAATACAGCATCCCTACTTAAATGCATCTCGGACTTAGTCGATTTTTCATAAATTCTAAGAAATTCATATGTTAGGATGCTGGGAGATGAATGGGATGCTGCATGGAGATGAATCTTGATCTACTTCATCTCCCATCTTAATACAGCATCCCTACTTAAAGCAATCTCGGACTTAGTCGATTTTTCATAAATTCTTAGAAATTCATATGTTAGGATGCTGGGAGATGAATGGGATGCTGCATGGAGATGAATCTTGATCTTCTTCATCTCCCATCTTAATACAGCATCCCTACTTAAAGCCATCTCGGACTTAGTCGATTTTTCATAAATTCTAAGAAATACATATGTTAGGATGCTGCGAGATGAATGGGATGCTGCATGGAGATGAATCTTGATCTTCTTCATCTCCCATCTTAATACAGCATCCCTACTTAAATGCATCTCGGACTTAGTCGATTTTTCATAAATTCTAAGAAAAACATATGTTAGGATGCTGCGAGATGAATGGGATGCTGCATGGAGATGAATCTTGATCTACTTCATCTCCCATCTTAATACAGCATCCCTACTTAAATGCATCTCGGACTTAGTCGATTTTTCATAAATTCATAGAAAAACATATGTTAGGATGCTGCGAGATGAATGGGATGCTGCATGGAGATGAATCTTGATCTTCTTCATCTCCCATCCTAATACAGCATCCCTACTTAAAGGCATCTCGGACTTAGTCGATTTTTCATAAATTCTAAGAAAAACATATGTTAGGATGCTGCGAGATGAATGGGATGCTGCATGGAGATGCATCTTGATCTCCTACATCTCCCATCTTAATACAGCATCCCTACTTAAAGCCATCTCGGACTTAGTCGATTTTTCATAAATTCATAGAAATTCATATGTTAGGATGCTGCGAGATGAATGGGATGCTGCATGGAGATGAATCTTGATCTTCTACATCTCCCATCTCAATACAGCATCCCTACTTAAAGGCATCTCGGACTTAGTCGATTTTTCATAAATTCATAGAAATTCATATGTTAGGATGCTGCGAGATGAATGGGATGCTGCATGGAGATGAATCTTGATCTTCTTCATCTTCCGTCTCAATACAGCATCCCTACTTAAACGCATCTCGGACTTAGTCGATTTTTTATAAATTCTAAGAAAAACATATGTTAGGATGCTGCGAAATGAATGGGATGTTGCATGGAGATGAATCTTGATCTTCTTCATCTCCCATCTCAATACAGCATCATTACTTAAAGGCATCTCGGACTTAGTCGATTTTTTCTAAATTCTAAGAAAAACATATGTTAGGATGCTGCGAGATGAATGGGATGCTACATGGAGATGAATCTTGATCTTCTTCATCTCCCATCTCAATACAGCATCCCTACTTGAAGGCATCTCGGACTTAGTCGTTTTTTCATAAATTCTAAGAAATTCATATGTAAGGATGCTGCGAGATGAATGGGATGCTGCATGGAGATGAATCTTGATCTTCTTCATCTTCCATCTTAATACAGCATCCCTACTTAAACGCATCTCGGACTTAGTCGATTTTTTATAAATTCTAAGAAAAACATATGTTAGGATGCTGGGAGATGAATGGGATGCTGCATGGAGATGAATCTTGATCTCCTACATCTCCCATCTCAATACAGCATCCCTACTTCAAGGCATCTCGGACTTAGTCGATTTTTCATAAATTCATAGAAATTCATATGTTAGGATGCTGCGAGATGAATGGGATGCTGCATGCAGATGAATATTGATCTCCTACATCTCCCGTCTCAATACAGCATCCCTACTTAAAGGCATCTCGGACTTAGTCGATTTTTCATAAATTCATAGAAATTCATATGTTAGGATGCTGCGAGATGAATGGGATGCTGCATGGAGATGAATCTTGATCTCCTACATCTCTCAACTCAATACAGCATCCCTACTTAAAGCCATCTCGGACTTAGTCGATTTTTCATAAATTCATAGAAATTCTTATGTTAGGATGCTGCGAGATGAATGGGATGCTGCATGGAGATGAATCTTGATCTCCTACATCTCTCATCTCAATACAGCATCCCTACTTAAAGGCATCTCGGACTTAGTCGATTTTTCATAAATTCATAGAAATTCATATGTTAGGATGCTGGGAGATGAATGGGATGCTGCATGGAGATGAACCTTGATCTCCTACATCTCCCATCTCATTACAGCATCCCTACTTAAAGGCATCTCGGACTTAGTCGATTTTTCATAAATTCTAAGAAATTCATATGTTAGGATGCTGCGAGATGAATGGGATGCTGCATGGAGATGAATCTTGATCTTCTTCATCTCCCATCTTAATACAGCATCCCTACTTAAAGGCATCTTGGACTAAGTCGATTTTTAATAAATTCTAAGAAAAACATATGTTTGGATGCTGCGAGATGAATGGGATGCTGCATGGAGATGAATCTTGATCTTCTTCATGTCCCGTCTTAATACAGCATCCCTACTTAAAGGCATCTCGGACTTAGTCGATTTTTCATAAATTCTTAGAAAAACATAACTTAGGATGCTGCGAGATGAATGGGATGCTGCATGGAGATGAATCTTGATCTTCTTCATCTCCCATCTTAATACAGCATCCCTATTTAAAGGCATCTCGGACTTAGTCGATTTTGCATAAATTCTAAGAAAAACAAATGTTAGGATGTTGCGAGATGAATGGGATGCTGCATGGAGATAAATTTTGATCTTGTTCATCTCCCATCTTAATACAGCATCCCTATTTAAAGGCATCTCGGACTTAGTCGATTTTTCATAAATTCTAAGAAAAACATATGTTAGGATGCTGCGAGATGAATGGGATGCTGCTTGGAGATGAATCTTGATCTTCTTCATCTTGCATCTCAATACAGCATCCCTACTTAAACGCATCTCGGACTTAGTCGATTTTTTATAAATTCTAAGAAAAACATATGTTAGGATGCTGCGAAATGAATGGGATGTTGCATGGAGATGAATCTTGATCTTCTTCATCTCCCATCTCAATACAGCATCCCTACTTGAAGGCATCTCGGACTTAGTCGTTTTTTCATAAATTCTAAGAAATTCATATGTAAGGATGCTGCGAGATGAATGGGATGCTGCATGGAGATGAATCTTGATCTTCTTCATCTCCCATCTTAATACAGCATCCCTACTTAAAGGCATCTCGGACTTAGTCGATTTTTCATAAATTCTAAGAAATTCATATGTTAGGATGCTGGGAGATGAATGGGATGCTGCATGGAGATGAATCTTGATCTCCTACATCTCCCATCTTAATACAGCATCCCTACTTACAGCCATCTCGGACTTAGTCGATTTTTCATAAATTCTAAGAAATTCATATGTTAGGATGCTGGGAGATGAATGGGATGCTGCATGGAGATGAATCTTGATCTCCTATATCTCCCATATTAATACAGCATCCCTACTTAAAGCCATCTCGGACTTAGTCGATTTTTCATAAATTCTAAGAAATTCATATGTTAGGATGCTGCGAGATGTATGGGATGCTGCATGGAGATGAATCTTGATCTTCTTCATCTCCCATCTTAATACAGCATCCCTACTTAAAGGTATCTCGGACTTAGTCGATTTTTCATAAATTCTTAGAAATTCATATGTTAGGATGCTGCGAGATGAATGGGATGCTGCATGGAGATGAATCTTGATCTCCTATATCTCCCATATTAATACAGCATCCCTACTTAAAGCCATCTCGGACTTAGTCGATTTTTCATAAATTCTAAGAAATTCATATGTTAGGATGCTGGGAGATGAATGGGATGCTGCATGGAGATGAATCTTGATCTCCTACATCTCCCATCTCAATACAGCATCCCTACTTAAAGGCATCTCGGACTTAGTCGATTTTTCATAAATTCATAGAAATTCATATGTTAGGATGCTGCGAGATGAATGGGATGCTGCATGGAGATGAATCTTGATCTTCTTCATCTCCCATCCCAAAACAGCATCCCTACTTAAAGGCATCTCGGACTTAGTCGATTTTTCATAAATTCTAAGAAATTCATATGTTAGGATGCTGCGAGATGTATGGGATGCTGCATGGAGATGAATCTTGATCTTCTTCATCTCCCATCTTAATACAGCATCCCTACTTAAAGGTATCTCGGACTTAGTCGATTTTTCATAAATTCTTAGAAATTCATATGTAAGGATGCTGCGAGATGAATGGGATGCTGCATGGAGATGAATCTTGATCTTCGTCATCTCCCATCTTAATACAGCATCCCTACTTAAAGGCATCTCGGACTGAGTCGATTTTTCATAAATTCATAGAAATTCATATGTTAGGATGCTGGGAGATGAATGGGATGCTGCATGGAGATGAATCTTGATCTTCGTCATCTCCCATCTTAATACAGCATCCCTACTTAAAGGCATCTCGGACTTAGTCGATTTTTCATAAATTCATAGAAATTCATATGTTAGGATGCTGGGAGATGAATGGGATGCTGCATGGAGATGAATCTTGATCTTCTTCATCTCCCATCTTAATACAGCATCCCTACTTAAAGGCATCTCGGACTTAGTCGATTTTTCATAAATTCTAAGAAATTCATATGTTAGGATGCTGCGAGATGAATGGGATGCTGCATGGAGATGAATCTTGATCTCCTATATCTCCCATATTAATACAGCATCCCTACTTAAAGCCATCTCGGACTTAGTCGATTTTTCATAAATTCTAAGAAATTCATATGTTAGGATGCTGGGAGATGAATGGGATGCTGCATGGAGATGAATCTTGATCTCCTACATCTCCCATCTCAATACAGCATCCCTACTTAAAGGCATCTCGGACTTAGTCGATTTTTCATAAATTCATAGAAATTCATATGTTAGGATGCTGCGAGATGAATGGGATGCTGCATGGAGATGAATCTTGATCTCCTACATCTCTCATCACAATACAGCATCCCTACTTAAAGGCATCTCGGACTTAGTCGATTTTTCATAAATTCTAAGAAATTCATATGTTAGGATGCTGCGAGATGTATGGGATGCTGCATGGAGATGAATCTTGATCTTCTTCATCTCCCATCTTAATACAGCATCCCTACTTAAAGGTATCTCGGACTTAGTCGATTTTTCATAAATTCTTAGAAATTCATATGTAAGGATGCTGCGAGATGAATGGGATGCTGCATGGAGATGAATCTTGATCTTCGTCATCTCCCATCTTAATACAGCATCCCTACTTAAAGGCATCTCGGACTGAGTCGATTTATCATAATTTCTTAGAAAAACACATGTTAGGATGCGGCGAGATGAATGGGATGCTGCATGGAGATGAATCTCGATCTTCTTCATCTCCCATCTTAATACAGCATCCCTACTTAAAGGCATCTCGGACTTAGTCGATTTTTCATAAATTCTAAGATATTCATATGTTAGAATGATGCGAGATGAATAAGATGCTGCATGGAGATGAATCTTGATCTCCTACATCTCCAATCTCAATACAGCATCCCTACTTAAAGGCAACTCGGACTTAGTCGATTTTTCATAAGTTCTAGGAAATTCATATGTTAGGATGCTGCGAGATGAATGGGATGCTGCATGGAGATGAATATTGATCTCCTACATCTCCCATCACAATACAGCATCCCTACTTAAAGGCATCTCGGACTTAGTCGATTTTTCATAAATTCTTAGGAAAACATATGTTAGGATGCTGCGAGATGAATGGGATGCTGTATTCTTCATCTCCTATCTTATTACAGCATCCCTACTTTAAGGAATCTCGGACTTAGTCGATTTTTCATAAATTCTAAGATATTCATATGTTAGAATGATGCGAGATGAACGGGATGCTGCATGGAGATGAATCTTGATCTTCTTCATCTCCCATCTTAATACAGCATCCCTACTTAAAGGCATCTCGGACTTAGTCGATTTTTCATAAAATCTAAGAAAACATAAGTTAGGATGCTGGGAGATGAATGGGATGCTGCATGGAGATGGATCTTGATCTTCTTCATCTCCCATCTTAATACAGCATCCCTACTTAAAGGCATCTCGGACCTAGTCGATTTTTCATAAATTCTAAGAAAAACATAAGTTAGGATGCTGGGAGATGAATGAGATGCTGCATGGAGATGAATCTTGATCTTCTTCATCTCCCATCTTAATACAGCATCCCTACTTAAAGGCATCTCGGACTTAGTCGATTTTTCATAAATTCTAAGAAATTCATATGTTAGGATGCTGGGAGATGAATGGGATGCTGCATGGAGATGAATCTTGATCTCCTACATCTCCCATCTCAATACAGCATCCCTACTTAAGGGCATCTCGGACTTAGTCTATTTTTCATAAATTCTAAGAAAAACATATGTTAGGATGCTGCGAGATGAAGGGAATGCTGCATGGAGATGAATCTTGATCTTCTTCATCTCCCATCTTAATACAGCATCCCTACTTAAAGGCATCTCGGACTTAGTCGATTTTTCATAAATTCATAGAAATTCATATGTTAGGATGCTGCGAGATGAATGGGATGCTGCATGGAGATGAATCTTGATCTCCTACATCTCTCATCTCAATACAGCATCCCTACTTAAAGCCATCTCGGACTTAGTCGATTTTTCATAAATTCTAAGAAAAACATATGTTAGGATGCTGCGAGATGAATGGGATGCTGCATGGAGATGAATCTTGATCTTCTTCATCTCCCATCTTAATACAGCATCCCTACTTAAATGCATTTCGGACTTAGTCGATTTTTCATAAATTCTAAGAAAAACATATGTTAGGATGCTGCGAGATGAATGGGATGCTGCATGGAGATGAATCTTGATCTACTTCATCTCCCATCTTAATACAGCATCCTTACTTAAATGCATCTCGGACTTAGTCGATTTTTCATAAATTCATAGAAAAACATATGTTGGGATGCTGCGAGATGAATGGGATGCTGCATGGAGATGAATCTTGATCTTCTTCATCTCCCATCCTAATACAGCATCCCTACTTAAAGGCATCTCGGACTTAGTCGATTTTTCATAAATTCTAAGAAAAACATATGTTAGGATGCTGCGAGATGAATGGGATGCTGCATGGAGATGCATCTTGATCTCCTACATCTCCCATCTTAATACAGCATCCCTACTTAAAGCCATCTCGGACTTAGTCGATTTTTCATAAATTCATAGAAATTCATATGTTAGGATGCTGCGAAATGAATGGGATGCTGCATGGAGATGAATCTTGATCTTCTACATCTCCCATCTCAATACAGCATCCCTACTTAAAGGCATCTCGGACTTAGTCGATTTTTCATAAATTCATAGAAATTCATATGTTAGGATGCTGCGAGATGAATGGGATGCTGCATGGAGATGAATCTTGATCTTCTCCATCTCCCATCTTAATACAGCATCCCTACTTAAATGCATCTCGGACTTAGTCGATTTTTCATAAATTCTAAGAAATTCATATGTTAGGATGCTGGGAGATGAATGAGATGCTGCATGGAGATGAATCTTGATCTCCTACATCTCTCATCTCAATACAGCATCCCTACTTAAAGCCATCTCGGACTTAGTCGATTTTTCATAAATTCATAGAAATTCATATGTTAGGATGCTGCAAGATGAATGGGATGCTGCATGGAGATAAATCTTGATCTTCTTCATCTCCCATCTTAATACAGCATCCTTACTTAAAGGCATCTCGGACTTAGTCGATTTTTCATAAATTCTAAGAAATTCATATGTTAGGATGCTGGGAGATGAATGAGATGCTGCATGGAGATGAATCTTGATCTCCTACATCTCTCATCTCAATACAGCATCCCTACTTAAAGCCATCTCGGACTTAGTCGATTTTTCATAAATTCATAGAAATTCATATGTTAGGATGCTGCGAGATGAATGGGATGCTGCATGGAGATGAATCTTGATCTCCTACATCTCTCATCTCAATACAGCATCCCTACTTAAAGGCATCTCGGACTTAGTCGATTTTTCATAAATTCATAGAAATTCATATGTTAGGATGCTGGGAGATGAATGGGATGCTGCATGGAGATGCATCTTAATCTCCTACATCTCCCATCTTAATACAGCATCCCTACTTAAAGGCATCTCGGACTTAGTCGATTTTTCATAAGTTCTAAGAAATTCATATGTTAGGATGCTGCGAGATGAATGGGATGCTGCATGGAGATGAATCTTGATCTCCTACATCTCCCATCTCAATACAGCATCCCTACTTAAAGGCATCTCGGACTTAGTCGATTTTTCATAAATTCATAGAAATTCATATGTTAGGATGCTGGGAGATGAATGGGATGCTGCATGGAGATGAATCTTGATCTCCTACATCTCCCATCTTAATACAGCATCCCTACTTAAAGCCATCTCGGACTTAGTCGATTTTTCATAAATTCTAAGAAATTCATATGTTAGGATGCTGGGAGATGAATGAGATGCTGCATGGAGATGAATCTTGATCTTCTTCATCTCCCATCTTAATACAGCATCCCTACTTAAAGGCATCTCGGACTTAGTCGATTTTTCATAAATTCATAGAAATTCATATGTTAGGATGCTGCGAGATGAATGGGATGCTGCATGGAGATGCATCTTGATCTCCTACATCTCCCATCTTAATACAGCATCCCTACTTAAATGCATCTCGGACTTAGTCGATTTTTCATAAATTCTAAGAAATTCATATGTTAGGATGCTGGGAGATGAATGGGATGCTGCATGGAGATGAATCTTGATCTACTTCATCTCCCATCTTAATACAGCATCCCTACTTAAAGCAATCTCGGACTTAGTCGATTTTTCATAAATTCTAAGAAATTCATATGTTAGGATGCTGGGAGATGAATGGGATGCTGCATGGAGATGAATCTTGATCTTCTTCATCTCCCATCTTAATACAGCATCCCTACTTAAAGCCATCTCGGACTTAGTCGATTTTTCATAAATTCTAAGAAATACATATGTTAGGATGCTGCGAGATGAATGGGATGCTGCATGGAGATGAATCTTGATCTTCTTCATCTCCCATCTTAATACAGCATCCCTACTTAAATGCATCTCGGACTTAGTCGATTTTTCATAAATTCTAAGAAAAACATATGTTAGGATGCTGCGAGATGAATGGGATGCTGCATGGAGATGAATCTTGATCTACTTCATCTCCCATCTTAATACAGCATCCCTACTTAAATGCATCTCGGACTTAGTCGATTTTTCATAAATTCATAGAAAAACATATGTTAGGATGCTGCGAGATGAATGGGATGCTGCATGGAGATGAATCTTGATCTTCTTCATCTCCCATCCTAATACAGCATCCCTACTTAAAGGCATCTCGGACTTAGTCGATTTTTCATAAATTCTAAGAAAAACATATGTTAGGATGCTGCGAGATGAATGGGATGCTGCATGGAGATGCATCTTGATCTCCTACATCTCCCATCTTAATACAGCATCCCTACTTAAAGCCATCTCGGACTTAGTCGATTTTTCATAAATTCATAGAAATTCATATGTTAGGATGCTGCGAAATGAATGGGATGCTGCATGGAGATGAATCTTGATCTTCTACATCTCCCATCTCAATACAGCATCCCTACTTAAAGGCATCTCGGACTTAGTCGATTTTTCATAAATTCATAGAAATTCATATGTTAGGATGCTGCGAGATGAATGGGATGCTGCATGGAGATGAATCTTGATCTTCTTCATCTTCCGTCTCAATACAGCATCCCTACTTAAACGCATCTCGGACTTAGTCGATTTTTTATAAATTCTAAGAAAAACATATGTTAGGATGCTGCGAAATGAATGGGATGTTGCATGGAGATGAATCTTGATCTTCTTCATCTCCCATCTCAATACAGCATCATTACTTAAAGGCATCTCGGACTTAGTCGATTTTTTCTAAATTCTAAGAAAAACATATGTTAGGATGCTGCGAGATGAATGGGATGCTACATGGAGATGAATCTTGATCTTCTTCATCTCCCATCTCAATACAGCATCCCTACTTGAAGGCATCTCGGACTTAGTCGTTTTTTCATAAATTCTAAGAAATTCATATGTAAGGATGCTGCGAGATGAATGGGATGCTGCATGGAGATGAATCTTGATCTTCTTCATCTTCCATCTTAATACAGCATCCCTACTTAAACGCATCTCGGACTTAGTCGATTTTTTATAAATTCTAAGAAAAACATATGTTAGGATGCTGGGAGATGAATGGGATGCTGCATGGAGATGAATCTTGATCTCCTACATCTCCCATCTCAATACAGCATCCCTACTTCAAGGCATCTCGGACTTAGTCGATTTTTCATAAATTCATAGAAATTCATATGTTAGGATGCTGCGAGATGAATGGGATGCTGCATGCAGATGAATATTGATCTCCTACATCTCCCGTCTCAATACAGCATCCCTACTTAAAGGCATCTCGGACTTAGTCGATTTTTCATAAATTCATAGAAATTCATATGTTAGGATGCTGCGAGATGAATGGGATGCTGCATGGAGATGAATCTTGATCTCCTACATCTCTCAACTCAATACAGCATCCCTACTTAAAGCCATCTCGGACTTAGTCGATTTTTCATAAATTCATAGAAATTCTTATGTTAGGATGCTGCGAGATGAATGGGATGCTGCATGGAGATGAATCTTGATCTCCTACATCTCTCATCTCAATACAGCATCCCTACTTAAAGGCATCTCGGACTTAGTCGATTTTTCATAAATTCATAGAAATTCATATGTTAGGATGCTGGGAGATGAATGGGATGCTGCATGGAGATGAACCTTGATCTCCTACATCTCCCATCTCATTACAGCATCCCTACTTAAAGGCATCTCGGACTTAGTCGATTTTTCATAAATTCTAAGAAATTCATATGTTAGGATGCTGGGAGATGAATGGGATGCTGCATGGAGATGAATCTTGATCTCCTACATCTCCCATCTCAATACAGCATCCCTACTTAAAGGCATCTCGGACTTAGTCGATTTTTCATAAATTCATAGAAATTCATATGTTAGGATGCTGGGAGATGAATGGGATGCTGCATGGAGATGAATCTTGATCTCCTACATCTCTCATCTCAATACAGCATCCCTACTTAAAGGCATCTCGGACTTAGTCGATTTTTCATAAATCCATAGAAATTCATATGTTAGGATGCTGGGAGATGAATGGGATGCTGCATGGAGATGAATCTTGATCTCCTACATCTCCCATCTTAATACAGCATCCCTACTTAAAGCCATCTCGGACTTAGTCGATTTTTCATAAATTCTAAGAAATTCATATGTTAGGATGCTGGGTGATGAATGGGATGCTGCATAGAGATGAATCTTGATCTCCTACATCTCCCATCTTAGTACAGCATCCCTACTTAAAGCCATCTCGGACTAAGTCGATTTTTCATAAATTCTAAGAAATTCATATGTAAGGATGCTGGGAGATGAATGGGATGCTGCATGGAGATGAATCTTGGTCTCCTACATCTCCTGTCTCAATACAGCATCCCTACTTAAAGGCATCTCGGACTTAGTCGATTTTTCATAAATTCATAGAAATTCATATGTTAGGATGCTGCGAGATGAATGGGATGCTGCATGGAGATGAATCTTGATCTCCTACATCTCTCATCTCAATACAGCATCCCTACTTAAAGCCATCTCGGACTTAGTCGATTTTTCATAAATTCTAAGAAAAACATATGTTAGGATGCTGCGAGATGAATGGGATGCTGCATGGAGATGAATCTTGATCTTCTTCATCTTCCGTCTCAATACAGCATCCCTACTTAAACGCATCTCGGACTTAGTCGATTTTTTATAAATTCTAAGAAAAACATATGTTAGGATGCTGCGAAATGAATGGGATGTTGCATGGAGATGAATCTTGATCTTCTTCATCTCCCATCTCAATACAGCATCATTACTTAAAGGCATCTCGGACTTAGTCGATTTTTTCTAAATTCTAAGAAAAACATATGTTAGGATGCTGCGAGATGAATGGGATGCTACATGGAGATGAATCTTGATCTTCTTCATCTCCCATCTCAATACAGCATCCCTACTTGAAGGCATCTCGGACTTAGTCGTTTTTTCATAAATTCTAAGAAATTCATATGTAAGGATGCTGCGAGATGAATGGGATGCTGCATGGAGATGAATCTTGATCTTCTTCATCTTCCATCTTAATACAGCATCCCTACTTAAACGCATCTCGGACTTAGTCGATTTTTTATAAATTCTAAGAAAAACATATGTTAGGATGCTGGGAGATGAATGGGATGCTGCATGGAGATGAATCTTGATCTCCTACATCTCCCATCTCAATACAGCATCCCTACTTCAAGGCATCTCGGACTTAGTCGATTTTTCATAAATTCATAGAAATTCATATGTTAGGATGCTGCGAGATGAATGGGATGCTGCATGCAGATGAATATTGATCTCCTACATCTCCCGTCTCAATACAGCATCCCTACTTAAAGGCATCTCGGACTTAGTCGATTTTTCATAAATTCATAGAAATTCATATGTTAGGATGCTGCGAGATGAATGGGATGCTGCATGGAGATGAATCTTGATCTCCTACATCTCTCAACTCAATACAGCATCCCTACTTAAAGCCATCTCGGACTTAGTCGATTTTTCATAAATTCATAGAAATTCTTATGTTAGGATGCTGCGAGATGAATGGGATGCTGCATGGAGATGAATCTTGATCTCCTACATCTCTCATCTCAATACAGCATCCCTACTTAAAGGCATCTCGGACTTAGTCGATTTTTCATAAATTCATAGAAATTCATATGTTAGGATGCTGGGAGATGAATGGGATGCTGCATGGAGATGAACCTTGATCTCCTACATCTCCCATCTCATTACAGCATCCCTACTTAAAGGCATCTCGGACTTAGTCGATTTTTCATAAATTCTAAGAAATTCATATGTTAGGATGCTGCGAGATGAATGGGATGCTGCATGGAGATGAATCTTGATCTTCTTCATCTCCCATCTTAATACAGCATCCCTACTTAAAGGCATCTTGGACTAAGTCGATTTTTAATAAATTCTAAGAAAAACATATGTTTGGATGCTGCGAGATGAATGGGATGCTGCATGGAGATGAATCTTGATCTTCTTCATGTCCCGTCTTAATACAGCATCCCTACTTAAAGGCATCTCGGACTTAGTCGATTTTTCATAAATTCTTAGAAAAACATAACTTAGGATGCTGCGAGATGAATGGGATGCTGCATGGAGATGAATCTTGATCTTCTTCATCTCCCATCTTAATACAGCATCCCTACTTAAAGGCATCTCGGACTTAGTCGATTTTTCATAAATTCTAAGAAAAACAAATGTTAGGATGTTGCGAGATGAATGGGATGCTGCATGGAGATAAATTTTGATCTTGTTCATCTCCCATCTTAATACAGCATCCCTATTTAAAGGCATCTCGGACTTAGTCGATTTTTCATAAATTCTAAGAAAAACATATGTTAGGATGCTGCGAGATGAATGGGATGCTGCTTGGAGATGAATCTTGATCTTCTTCATCTTGCATCTCAATACAGCATCCCTACTTAAACGCATCTCGGACTTAGTCGATTTTTTATAAATTCTAAGAAAAACATATGTTAGGATGCTGCGAAATGAATGGGATGTTGCATGGAGATGAATCTTGATCTTCTTCATCTCCCATCTCAATACAGCATCCCTACTTGAAGGCATCTCGGACTTAGTCGTTTTTTCATAAATTCTAAGAAATTCATATGTAAGGATGCTGCGAGATGAATGGGATGCTGCATGGAGATGAATCTTGATCTTCTTCATCTCCCATCTTAATACAGCATCCCTACTTAAAGGCATCTCGGACTTAGTCGATTTTTCATAAATTCTAAGAAATTCATATGTTAGGATGCTGGGAGATGAATGGGATGCTGCATGGAGATGAATCTTGATCTCCTACATCTCCCATCTTAATACAGCATCCCTACTTACAGCCATCTCGGACTTAGTCGATTTTTCATAAATTCTAAGAAATTCATATGTTAGGATGCTGGGAGATGAATGGGATGCTGCATGGAGATGAATCTTGATCTCCTATATCTCCCATATTAATACAGCATCCCTACTTAAAGCCATCTCGGACTTAGTCGATTTTTCATAAATTCTAAGAAATTCATATGTTAGGATGCTGCGAGATGTATGGGATGCTGCATGGAGATGAATCTTGATCTTCTTCATCTCCCATCTTAATACAGCATCCCTACTTAAAGGTATCTCGGACTTAGTCGATTTTTCATAAATTCTTAGAAATTCATATGTTAGGATGCTGCGAGATGAATGGGATGCTGCATGGAGATGAATCTTGATCTCCTATATCTCCCATATTAATACAGCATCCCTACTTAAAGCCATCTCGGACTTAGTCGATTTTTCATAAATTCTAAGAAATTCATATGTTAGGATGCTGGGAGATGAATGGGATGCTGCATGGAGATGAATCTTGATCTCCTACATCTCCCATCTCAATACAGCATCCCTACTTAAAGGCATCTCGGACTTAGTCGATTTTTCATAAATTCATAGAAATTCATATGTTAGGATGCTGCGAGATGAATGGGATGCTGCATGGAGATGAATCTTGATCTTCTTCATCTCCCATCCCAAAACAGCATCCCTACTTAAAGGCATCTCGGACTTAGTCGATTTTTCATAAATTCTAAGAAATTCATATGTTAGGATGCTGCGAGATGTATGGGATGCTGCATGGAGATGAATCTTGATCTTCTTCATCTCCCATCTTAATACAGCATCCCTACTTAAAGGTATCTCGGACTTAGTCGATTTTTCATAAATTCTTAGAAATTCATATGTAAGGATGCTGCGAGATGAATGGGATGCTGCATGGAGATGAATCTTGATCTTCGTCATCTCCCATCTTAATACAGCATCCCTACTTAAAGGCATCTCGGACTGAGTCGATTTTTCATAAATTCATAGAAATTCATATGTTAGGATGCTGGGAGATGAATGGGATGCTGCATGGAGATGAATCTTGATCTTCGTCATCTCCCATCTTAATACAGCATCCCTACTTAAAGGCATCTCGGACTTAGTCGATTTTTCATAAATTCATAGAAATTCATATGTTAGGATGCTGGGAGATGAATGGGATGCTGCATGGAGATGAATCTTGATCTTCTTCATCTCCCATCTTAATACAGCATCCCTACTTAAAGGCATCTCGGACTTAGTCGATTTTTCATAAATTCTAAGAAATTCATATGTTAGGATGCTGCGAGATGAATGGGATGCTGCATGGAGATGAATCTTGATCTCCTATATCTCCCATATTAATACAGCATCCCTACTTAAAGCCATCTCGGACTTAGTCGATTTTTCATAAATTCTAAGAAATTCATATGTTAGGATGCTGGGAGATGAATGGGATGCTGCATGGAGATGAATCTTGATCTCCTACATCTCCCATCTCAATACAGCATCCCTACTTAAAGGCATCTCGGACTTAGTCGATTTTTCATAAATTCATAGAAATTCATATGTTAGGATGCTGCGAGATGAATGGGATGCTGCATGGAGATGAATCTTGATCTCCTACATCTCTCATCACAATACAGCATCCCTACTTAAAGGCATCTCGGACTTAGTCGATTTTTCATAAATTCTAAGAAATTCATATGTTAGGATGCTGCGAGATGTATGGGATGCTGCATGGAGATGAATCTTGATCTTCTTCATCTCCCATCTTAATACAGCATCCCTACTTAAAGGTATCTCGGACTTAGTCGATTTTTCATAAATTCTTAGAAATTCATATGTAAGGATGCTGCGAGATGAATGGGATGCTGCATGGAGATGAATCTTGATCTCCTACATCTCCCATCTCAATACAGCATCCCTACTTCAAGGCATCTCGGACTTAGTCGATTTTTCATAAATTCATAGAAATTCATATGTTAGGATGCTGCGAGATGAATGGGATGCTGCATGCAGATGAATATTGATCTCCTACATCTCCCGTCTCAATACAGCATCCCTACTTAAAGGCATCTCGGACTTAGTCGATTTTTCATAAATTCATAGAAATTCATATGTTAGGATGCTGCGAGATGAATGGGATGCTGCATGGAGATGAATCTTGATCTCCTACATCTCTCAACTCAATACAGCATCCCTACTTAAAGCCATCTCGGACTTAGTCGATTTTTCATAAATTCATAGAAATTCTTATGTTAGGATGCTGCGAGATGAATGGGATGCTGCATGGAGATGAATCTTGATCTCCTACATCTCTCATCTCAATACAGCATCCCTACTTAAAGGCATCTCGGACTTAGTCGATTTTTCATAAATTCATAGAAATTCATATGTTAGGATGCTGGGAGATGAATGGGATGCTGCATGGAGATGAACCTTGATCTCCTACATCTCCCATCTCATTACAGCATCCCTACTTAAAGGCATCTCGGACTTAGTCGATTTTTCATAAATTCTAAGAAATTCATATGTTAGGATGCTGGGAGATGAATGGGATGCTGCATGGAGATGAATCTTGATCTCCTACATCTCCCATCTCAATACAGCATCCCTACTTAAAGGCATCTCGGACTTAGTCGATTTTTCATAAATTCATAGAAATTCATATGTTAGGATGCTGGGAGATGAATGGGATGCTGCATGGAGATGAATCTTGATCTCCTACATCTCTCATCTCAATACAGCATCCCTACTTAAAGGCATCTCGGACTTAGTCGATTTTTCATAAATCCATAGAAATTCATATGTTAGGATGCTGGGAGATGAATGGGATGCTGCATGGAGATGAATCTTGATCTCCTACATCTCCCATCTTAATACAGCATCCCTACTTAAAGCCATCTCGGACTTAGTCGATTTTTCATAAATTCTAAGAAATTCATATGTTAGGATGCTGGGTGATGAATGGGATGCTGCATAGAGATGAATCTTGATCTCCTACATCTCCCATCTTAGTACAGCATCCCTACTTAAAGCCATCTCGGACTAAGTCGATTTTTCATAAATTCTAAGAAATTCATATGTAAGGATGCTGGGAGATGAATGGGATGCTGCATGGAGATGAATCTTGGTCTCCTACATCTCCTGTCTCAATACAGCATCCCTACTTAAAGGCATCTCGGACTTAGTCGATTTTTCATAAATTCATAGAAATTCATATGTTAGGATGCTGCGAGATGAATGGGATGCTGCATGGAGATGAATCTTGATCTCCTACATCTCTCATCTCAATACAGCATCCCTACTTAAAGCCATCTCGGACTTAGTCGATTTTTCATAAATTCTAAGAAAAACATATGTTAGGATGCTGCGAGATGAATGGGATGCTGCATGGAGATGAATCTTGATCTTCTTCATCTTCCGTCTCAATACAGCATCCCTACTTAAACGCATCTCGGACTTAGTCGATTTTTTATAAATTCTAAGAAAAACATATGTTAGGATGCTGCGAAATGAATGGGATGTTGCATGGAGATGAATCTTGATCTTCTTCATCTCCCATCTCAATACAGCATCATTACTTAAAGGCATCTCGGACTTAGTCGATTTTTTCTAAATTCTAAGAAAAACATATGTTAGGATGCTGCGAGATGAATGGGATGCTACATGGAGATGAATCTTGATCTTCTTCATCTCCCATCTCAATACAGCATCCCTACTTGAAGGCATCTCGGACTTAGTCGTTTTTTCATAAATTCTAAGAAATTCATATGTAAGGATGCTGCGAGATGAATGGGATGCTGCATGGAGATGAATCTTGATCTTCTTCATCTTCCATCTTAATACAGCATCCCTACTTAAACGCATCTCGGACTTAGTCGATTTTTTATAAATTCTAAGAAAAACATATGTTAGGATGCTGGGAGATGAATGGGATGCTGCATGGAGATGAATCTTGATCTCCTACATCTCCCATCTCAATACAGCATCCCTACTTCAAGGCATCTCGGACTTAGTCGATTTTTCATAAATTCATAGAAATTCATATGTTAGGATGCTGCGAGATGAATGGGATGCTGCATGCAGATGAATATTGATCTCCTACATCTCCCGTCTCAATACAGCATCCCTACTTAAAGGCATCTCGGACTTAGTCGATTTTTCATAAATTCATAGAAATTCATATGTTAGGATGCTGCGAGATGAATGGGATGCTGCATTGAGATGAATCTTGATCTCCTACATCTCTCAACTCAATACAGCATCCCTACTTAAAGCCATCTCGGACTTAGTCGATTTTTCATAAATTCATAGAAATTCTTATGTTAGGATGCTGCGAGATGAATGGGATGCTGCATGGAGATGAATCTTGATCTCCTACATCTCTCATCTCAATACAGCATCCCTACTTAAAGGCATCTCGGACTTAGTCGATTTTTCATAAATTCATAGAAATTCATATGTTAGGATGCTGGGAGATGAATGGGATGCTGCATGGAGATGAACCTTGATCTCCTACATCTCCCATCTCATTACAGCATCCCTACTTAAAGGCATCTCGGACTTAGTCGATTTTTCATAAATTCTAAGAAATTCATATGTTAGGATGCTGCGAGATGAATGGGATGCTGCATGGAGATGAATCTTGATCTTCTTCATCTCCCATCTTAATACAGCATCCCTACTTAAAGGCATCTTGGACTAAGTCGATTTTTAATAAATTCTAAGAAAAACATATGTTTGGATGCTGCGAGATGAATGGGATGCTGCATGGAGATGAATCTTGATCTTCTTCATGTCCCGTCTTAATACAGCATCCCTACTTAAAGGCATCTCGGACTTAGTCGATTTTTCATAAATTCTTAGAAAAACATAACTTAGGATGCTGCGAGATGAATGGGATGCTGCATGGAGATGAATCTTGATCTTCTTCATCTCCCATCTTAATACAGCATCCCTATTTAAAGGCATCTCGGACTTAGTCGATTTTGCATAAATTCTAAGAAAAACAAATGTTAGGATGTTGCGAGATGAATGGGATGCTGCATGGAGATAAATTTTGATCTTGTTCATCTCCCATCTTAATACAGCATCCCTATTTAAAGGCATCTCGGACTTAGTCGATTTTTCATAAATTCTAAGAAAAACATATGTTAGGATGCTGCGAGATGAATGGGATGCTGCTTGGAGATGAATCTTGATCTTCTTCATCTTGCATCTCAATACAGCATCCCTACTTAAACGCATCTCGGACTTAGTCGATTTTTTATAAATTCTAAGAAAAACATATGTTAGGATGCTGCGAAATGAATGGGATGTTGCATGGAGATGAATCTTGATCTTCTTCATCTCCCATCTCAATACAGCATCCCTACTTGAAGGCATCTCGGACTTAGTCGTTTTTTCATAAATTCTAAGAAATTCATAAGTAGGGATGCTGCGAGATGAATGGGATGCTGCATGGAGATGAATCTTGATCTTCTTCATCTCCCATCTTAATACAGCATCCCTACTTAAATGCATCTCGGACTTAGTCGATTTTTCATAAATTCTAAGAAAAACATATGTTAGGATGCTGCGAGATGAATGGGATGCTGCATGGAGATGAATCTTGATCTTCTTCATCTCCCATCTTAATACAGCATCCCTACTTAAAGGCATCTCGGACTTAGTCGATTTTTCATAAATTCTAAGAAATTCATATGTTAGGATGCTGCGAGATGAATGGGATGCTGCATGGAGATGAATCTTGATCTTCTTCATCTCCCATCTTAATACAGCATCCCTTCTTAAAGGCATCTCGGACTTAGTCGATTTTTCATAAATTCTAAGAAAAACATATGTTAGGATGCTGCGAGATGAATGGGATGCTGCATGGAGATGCATCTTGATCTCCTACATCTCCCATCTTAATACAGCATCCCTACTTAGAGACATCTCGGACTTAGTCGATTTTTCATAAATTCTAAGAAAAACATATGTTAGGGTGCTGCGAGATGAATCTTGATCTTCTTCATCTCCCATCTTAATACAGCATCCCTACTTAAAGGCATCTCGGACTTAGTCGATTTTTCATAAATTCTAAGAAAAACATATGTTAGGATGCTGGGAGATGAATGGGATGCTGCATGGAGATAAATCTTGATCTTCTTCATCTCCCATCTTAATACAGCATCCCTACTTAAAGGCATCTCGGACTTAGTCGATTTTTCATAAATTCTAAGAAATTCATATGTTGGGATGCTGCGAGATGAATGGGATGCTGCATGGAGATGAATCTTGATCTTCTTCATCTCCCATCTTAATACAGCATCCCTACTTAAAGGCATCTCGGACTTAGTCGATTTTTCATAAATTCTTAGAAAAACATATGTTAGGATGCTGCGAGATGAATGGGATGCTGCATGGAGATGAATCTTGATCTTCTTCATCTCCCATCTCAATACAGCATCCCTACTTAAAGGCATCTCGGACTTAGTCGATTTTTCATAAATTCTAAGAAATTCATATGTTAGGATGCTGCGAGATGAATAAGATGCTGCATGGAGATGAATTTTGATCTCCTACATCTCCCATCTCAATACAGCATCCCTACTTAAAGGCATCTCGGACTTAGTCGATTTTCATAAATTCTAAGAAAAACATATGTTTGGATGCTGCGAGATGAATGGGATGCTGCATTGAGATGAATCTTGATCTTCTTCATCTCCCATCTTAATACAGCATCCCTACTTAGAGGCATCTCCGACTTAGTCGAATTTTCATAAATTCTAAGAAAAACATATGTTAGGATGCTGCGAGATGAATGGGATGCTGCATGGAGATGAATCTTGATCTTCTCCATCTCCCATCTTAATACAGCATCCCTACTTAAAGGCATCTCGTACTTAGTCGATTTTTCATACATTGTAAGAAAAACATATGTAAGGATTCTGCGAGATGAATGGGATGCTGCATTGAGATGAATCTTGATCTTCTTCATCTCCCATCTTAATACAGCATCCCTACTTAGAGGCATCTCGGACTTAGTCGAATTTTCATAAATTCTAAGAAAAACATATGTTAGGATGCTGCGAGATGAATGGGATGCTGCATGGAGATGAATCTTGATCTTCTCCATCTCCCATCTAAATACAGCATCCCTACTTAAAGGCATCTCGGACTTAGTCGATTTTTCATAAATTCTAAGAAAAACATATGTTAGGATGCTGCGAGATGAATGGGATGCTGCATGGAGATGAATCTTGATCTTCTTCATCTCCCATCTAAATACAGCATCCCTACTTAAAGGCATCTCGGACTAAGTCGATTTTTCATAAATTCTAAGAAAAACATATGTTAGGATGTTGCGAGATGAATGAGATGCTGCATGGAGATGAATCTTGATCTTCTCCATCTCCCATCTTTATACAGCATCCCTACTTAAAGGCATCTCGGACTTAGTCGATTTTTCATAAATTCTAAGAAATTCATATGTTAGGATGCTGGGAGATGAATGGGATGCTGCATGGAGATGAATCTTGATCTTCTCCATCTCCCATCTTTATACAGCGTCCCTACTTGAAGGCATCTCGGACTTAGTCGATTTTTCATAAATTCTTAGAAATTCATATGTTAGGATGCTGCGAGATGAATGGGATGCTGCATGGAGATGAATCTTGATCTCCTATATCTCCCATATTAATACAGCATCCCTACTTAAAGCCATCTCGGACTTAGTCGAATTTTCATAAATTCTAAGAAAAACATATGTTAGGATGCTGCGAGATGAATGGGATGCTGCATGGAGATGAATCTTGATCTTCTTCATCTCCCATCTTAATACAGCATCCCTACTTAAAGGCATCTCGGACTTAGTCGATTTTTCATAAATTCATAGAAATTCATATGTTAGGATGCTGCGAGATGAATGGGATGCTGCATGGAGATGCATCTTGATCTCCTACATCTCCCATCTTAATACAGCATCCCTACTTAAATGCATCTCGGACTTAGTCGATTTTTCATAAATTCTAAGAAATTCATATGTTAGGATGCTGGGAGATGAATGGGATGCTGCATGGAGATGAATCTTGATCTACTTCATCTCCCATCTTAATACAGCATCCCTACTTAAAGCAATCTCGGACTTAGTCGATTTTTCATAAATTCTAAGAAATTCATATGTTAGGATGCTGGGAGATGAATGGGATGCTGCATGGAGATGAATCTTGATCTTCTTCATCTCCCATCTTAATACAGCATCCCTACTTAAAGCCATCTCGGACTTAGTCGATTTTTCATAAATTCTAAGAAATACATATGTTAGGATGCTGCGAGATGAATGGGATGCTGCATGGAGATGAATCTTGATCTTCTTCATCTCCCATCTTAATACAGCATCCCTACTTAAATGCATCTCGGACTTAGTCGATTTTTCATAAATTCTAAGAAAAACATATGTTAGGATGCTGCGAGATGAATGGGATGCTGCATGGAGATGAATCTTGATCTACTTCATCTCCCATCTTAATACAGCATCCCTACTTAAATGCATCTCGGACTTAGTCGATTTTTCATAAATTCATAGAAAAACATATGTTAGGATGCTGCGAGATGAATGGGATGCTGCATGGAGATGAATCTTGATCTTCTTCATCTCCCATCCTAATACAGCATCCCTACTTAAAGGCATCTCGGACTTAGTCGATTTTTCATAAATTCTAAGAAAAACATATGTTAGGATGCTGCGAGATGAATGGGATGCTGCATGGAGATGCATCTTGATCTCCTACATCTCCCATCTTAATACAGCATCCCTACTTAAAGCCATCTCGGACTTAGTCGATTTTTCATAAATTCATAGAAATTCATATGTTAGGATGCTGCGAAATGAATGGGATGCTGCATGGAGATGAATCTTGATCTTCTACATCTCCCATCTCAATACAGCATCCCTACTTAAAGGCATCTCGGACTTAGTCGATTTTTCATAAATTCATAGAAATTCATATGTTAGGATGCTGCGAGATGAATGGGATGCTGCATGGAGATGAATCTTGATCTTCTTCATCTTCCGTCTCAATACAGCATCCCTACTTAAACGCATCTCGGACTTAGTCGATTTTTTATAAATTCTAAGAAAAACATATGTTAGGATGCTGCGAAATGAATGGGATGTTGCATGGAGATGAATCTTGATCTTCTTCATCTCCCATCTCAATACAGCATCATTACTTAAAGGCATCTCGGACTTAGTCGATTTTTTATAAATTCTAAGAAAAACATATGTTAGGATGCTGCGAGATGAATGGGATGCTACATGGAGATGAATCTTGATCTTCTTCATCTCCCATCTCAATACAGCATCCCTACTTGAAGGCATCTCGGACTTAGTCGTTTTTTCATCAATTCTAAGAAATTCATATGTAAGGATGCTGCGAGATGAATGGGATGCTGCATGGAGATGAATCTTGATCTTCTTCATCTTCCATCTTAATACAGCATCCCTACTTAAACGCATCTCGGACTTAGTCGATTTTTTATAAATTCTAAGAAAAACATATGTTAGGATGCTGGGAGATGAATGGGATGCTGCATGCAGATGAATATTGATCTCCTACATCTCCCATCTCAATACAGCATCCCTACTTCAAGGCATCTCGGACTTAGTCGATTTTTCATAAATTCATAGAAATTCATATGTTAGGATGCTGCGAGATGAATGGGATGCTGCATGCAGATGAATATTGATCTCCTACATCTCCCGTCTCAATACAGCATCCCTACTTAAAGGCATCTCGGACTTAGTCGATTTTTCATAAATTCATAGAAATTCATATGTTAGGATGCTGCGAGATGAATGGGATGCTGCATGGAGATGAATCTTGATCTCCTACATCTCTCAACTCAATACAGCATCCCTACTTAAAGCCATCTCGGACTTAGTCGATTTTTCATAAATTCATAGAAATTCTTATGTTAGGATGCTGCGAGATGAATGGGATGCTGCATGGAGATGAATCTTGATCTCCTACATCTCTCATCTCAATACAGCATCCCTACTTAAAGGCATCTCGGACTTAGTCGATTTTTCATAAATTCATAGAAATTCATATGTTAGGATGCTGGGAGATGAATGGGATGCTGCATGGAGATGAACCTTGATCTCCTACATCTCCCATCTCATTACAGCATCCCTACTTAAAGGCATCTCGGACTTAGTCGATTTTTCATAAATTCTAAGAAATTCATATGTTAGGATGCTGGGAGATGAATGGGATGCTGCATGGAGATGAATCTTGATCTCCTACATCTCCCATCTCAATACAGCATCCCTACTTAAAGGCATCTCGGACTTAGTCGATTTTTCATAAATTCATAGAAATTCATATGTTAGGATGAAGGGGTTTAGGGGTTTTCGATTGGTCTTGCGCTTGTAAACGTATAACTTTGACTTGTGGTAACCTCGGTATGTTAGTCGATCACGTGGTTGTGAACTGGGTACGGGTGGGCAATCTGTTCACTTGCACTCTGGGTAGGAATATGGTGAGCGCTATAGGTTAAAGATCATGGTATGGTTCCATCGTGATGACTTTCGCTAGATAGTAGGATGTTTGGATAGTTATAACGTTTTTGGCCATTTGTTCATAGTGTTCGGTCCATTGAGGAATTCGATTGGTCTTTGCTTCACACACGTGGTCGATCACTTGGATGTGAACTAGGGTGAGAATAAGGTGTTCACTAGTGCTCTTCGGTTTTGGATCAGTAATGAGCACTTGATTGGTTTCGCATAATATGTATCCATAGTGATGACTCTTTCCAGCTTAAGATTTCGTTACCAGTTTCGAATCCTCCCCACGTTCGCTTTTACTTGGTTAGGTTTTCGAGTGTAGATTTGAAAGCAATCTCATGTATGTATCCCATCTGATATAAGCCACTGACAGTTCATGTCACCTCGTTCAACTCTCGCTGGGTCACAGAAGTATGTTACTGCGCCCATTATCCCTACTCGGATAGGTTCGGTTCGTTCGTTTTATACTACGGTGAGTAAACTCAATTTGTGCATCGCATAGCCATGGAAAGCAAGCTTTCGCGGGCCTCTTCGACTGTTTTGATACGAGCTGTGCCCGTGATGCTTGTCATCCCAGGATACTAGACCCCTTTGGACGACCGCATGACCATCAGAAAGTAAATTCCACGTTCGATTTGGGGTGTGAACCCCGAACATAAAGTCTTTGTGTAGAACCACGAGGGCTCTATAGTACCGATTCTCTCGGTACGCTTGGTCCGTGTTCCTTTATGTTCGTACTCTTGTGAATAAGATTCACGTTCGTTTTGGGATATTTGCTACTGTCACCGTTTGAGTACTATGGGGCTTGAACCCCTAACATAAAGTCTTTGTGTAGAACCACGAGGGTTCTATAGTACCGATTCTCTCGGTACGCTTGGTCCGTGTTCCTTTATGTTCGTACTCTTGTGTGTATAATATTCATGTTCGGTTTGGGATATTTGCTACTTTCACCAGGGTCCCGTTCTTCATACAAGTCTGCCTTGCTAATGTGGTAACTTTATAGTGTAGTTCTGACATCCCAATTTTGGGACTTAGCCGATTTTTCGTATATTTCCATATGACCCATAGGGTCCCTTTCTTCATACAAGCTTGCCTAGGGCGATCGGTCAAAACTTGTCTTACTATTCGATTGGTCTTCGCACTTTCACCCTAGGCAGTTCGCCTAGGTCTGTCTTCTTGAGGAGGCCAAAACCCGAAATAAGGAGGTTCGGCCGACCCTGAAACCTCCCCTGTCTGAACTACACTAACCCGATTTTTCAGGGTCCTCAGCGCCATACAACTTTGCCTAGGTCACTTGTACTCTTGACTTAGGCCATCCGACTTGGTCCGTGTTTCTTCCTAGGGTTCACCTAGGTACTTTGCCTTGCTTGATGTGGTAACTTTTTAGTGTAGTTCAGACATCCTAATTTTAAGACTTAGCCGATTTTTCATGTATTTCCATATGACCCATAGGGTCCCTTTCTTCATACAAGCTTGCCTAGGGCGATCGGTCAAAACTTGTCTTACTATTCGATTGGTCTTCGCACTTTCACCCTAGGCAGTTCGCCTAGGTCTGTCTTCTTGAGGAGGCCAAAACCCGAAATAAGGAGGTCCAGCCGACCCTGAAACCTCCCCTGTCTTAACTACACTAACCCGATTTTTCATGGTCCTTAGCGCCATACAACTTTGCCTAGGTCACTTGTACTCTTGACTTAGGCCATCTGACTTGGTCCGTGTTTCTTCCTAGGGTTCACCTAGGTACTTTGCCTTGCTTGATGTGGTAACTTTTTAGTGTAGTTCAGACATCCCAATTTCGGGACTTAGCCGATTTTTCGTATATTTCCATATGACCCATAGGGTCCCTTTCTTCATACAAGCTTGCCTAGGGCGATCGGTCAAAACTTGTCTTACTATTCGATTGGTCTTCGCACTTTCACCCTAGGCAGTTTGCCTAGGTCTGTCTTCTTGAGGAGGCCAAAACCCGAAATAAGGAGGTTCAGCCAACCCAGAAACCTCCCCTGTCTGAACTACACTAACCCGATTTTTCAGGGTCCTCAGCGCCATACAACTTTGCCTAGGTCACTTGTACTCTTGACTTAGGCCATCTGACTTGGTCCGTGTTTCTTCCTAGGGTTCACCTAGGTACTTTGCCTTGCTTGATGTGGTAACTTTTTAGTGTAGTTCAGACATCCCAATTTTGGGACTTAGCCGATTTTTCATGTATTTCCATATGACCCATAGGGTCCCTTTCTTCATACAAGCTTGCCTAGGGCGATCGGTCAAAACTTGTCTTACTATTCGATTGGTCTTCGCACTTTCACCCTAGGCAGTTTGCCTAGGTCTGTCTTCTTGAGGAGGCCAAAACCCGAAATAAGGAGGTTCAGCCGACCCAGAAACCTCCCCTGTCTGAACTACACTAACCCGATTTTTCAGGGTCCTCAGCGCCATACAACTTTGCCTAGGTCACTTGTACTCTTGACTTAGGCCATCTGACTTGGTCCGTGTTTCTTCCTAGGGTTCACCTAGGTACTTTGCCTTGCTTGCTGTGGTAACTTTTTAGTGTAGTTCAGACATCCCAATTTTGGGACTTAGCCGATTTTTCATGTATTTCCATATGACCCATAGGGTCCCTTTCTTCATACAAGCTTGCCTAGGGCGATCGGTCAAAACTTGTCTTACTATTCGATTGGTCTTCGCACTTTCACCCTAGGCAGTTTGCCTAGGTGTAGCTTCTTGAGGAGGTCAAAACCCAAAATAAGGAGGTTCAGCCGACCCAAAAACCTCCCCTGTCTAAACTACACTAACCAGATTTTTCAGGGTCCTCACCGTCATACAACTTTGCCTAGGTCACTTGTTCTCTTGACTTAGGCCATCTGACTTGGTCCGTGTTTCTTGCTAGGGTTCACCTAGGTACTTTGCCTTGCTTGATGTGGTAACTTTTTAGTGTAGTTCAGACATCCCAATTTTGGGACTTAGCCGATTTTTCATGTATTTCCATATGACCCATAGGGTCCCTTTCTTCATACAAGCTTGCCTAGGGCGATCGGTCAAAACTTGTCTTACTATTCGATTGGTCTTCGCACTTTCACCCTAGGCAGTTTGCCTAGGTGTAGCTTCTTGAGGAGGTCAAAACCCAAAATAAGGAGGTTCAGCCGACCCAAAAACCTCCCCTGTCTAAACTACACTAACCAGATTTTTCAGGGTCCTCACCGTCATATAACTTTGCCTAGGTCACTTGCACTCTTGACTTAGGCCATCTGACTTGGTCCGTGTTTCTTGCTAGGGTTCACCTAGGTAGTTTGCCTTGCTTGATGTGGTAACTTTTTAGTGTAGTTCTGACATCCCAATTTTGGGACTTAGCCGATTTTTCATGTATTTCCATATGACCCTTAGGGTCCCTTTCTTCATACAAGCTTGCCTAGGGCGATCGGTCAAAACTTGTCTTACTATTCGATTGGTCTTCGCACTTTCACCCTAGGCAGTTTGCCTAGGTGTAGCTTCTTGATGAGGCCAAAACCCAAAATAAGGGGGTTCGGCCGACCCAAAAACCTACCCTGTCTAAACTACACTAACCAGATTTTTCAGGGTCCTCAGCGCCATACAACTTTGCCTAGGTCACTTGTTCTATTGACTTAGGCCATCTGACTTGGTCCGTGTTTCTTCCTAGGGTTCACCTAGGTACTTTGCCTTGCTTGGTGTGGTAACTTTTTAGTGTAGTTCTGACATCCTCATTTTGGGACTTAGCCGATTTTTCGTAAAATACCATATGACCCATATGGGTCCTTTCCTTCATATAAGTTTGCCTTGCTTGGTATGGTAACATTTGAGTGTAGTTCTGACATCATCATTTTGGGACTTAGCCGATTTTTCGTAAAATACCATATGACCCATATGGGTCCTTTGCTTCATATAAGTTTGCCTTGCTTGGTGTGGTAACATTTGAGTGTAGTTCTGACATCCCCATTTTGGGACTTAGCCGATTTTTCGTAAAATACCATATGACCCATCAGGGTCCTTTCCTTCATATAAGTTTGCCTTGCTTGGTGTGGTAACATTTGAGTGTAGTTCTGACATCCCCATTTTGGGACTTAGCCGATTTTTCGTAAAATACCATATGACCCATCAGGGTCCTTTCCTTCATATAAGTTTGCCTTGCTTGGTGTGGTAACATTTGAGTGTAGTTCTGACATCCCCATTTTGGGACTTAGCCGATTTTTCGTAAAATACCATATGACCCATCAGGGTCCTTTCCTTCATATAAGTTTGCCTTGCTTGGTGTGGTAACATTTGAGTGTAGTTCTGACATCCCCATTTTGGGACTTAGCCGATTTTTCGTAAAATACCATATGACCCATCAGGGTCCTTTCCTTCATATAAGTTTGCCTTGCTTGGTGTGGTAACATTTGAGTGTAGTTCTGACATCCCCATTTTGGGACTTAGCCGATTTTTCGATCCATACCATATGACCCATCAGGGTCCTTTGCTTCATATAAGTTTGCCTTGCTTGGTGTGGTAACATTTGAGTGTAGTTCTGACATCCCCATTTTGGGACTTAGCCGATTTTTCGTAAAATACCATATGACCCATCAGGGTCCTTTGCTTCATATAAGTTTGCCTTGCTTGGTGTGGTAACATTTGAGTGTAGTTCTGACATCCCCATTTTGGGACTTAGCCGATTTTTCGTAAAATACCATATGACCCATCAGGGTCCTTTGCTTCATATAAGTTTGCCTTGCTTGGTGTGGTAACATTTGAGTGTAGTTCTGACATCCCCATTTTGGGACTTAGCCGATTTTTCGTAAAATACCATATGACCCATCAGGGTCCTTTGCTTCATATAAGTTTGCCTTGCTTGGTGTGGTAACATTTGAGTGTAGTTCTGACATCCCCATTTTGGGACTTAGCCGATTTTTCGTAAAATACCATATGACCCATCAGGGTCCTTTGCTTCATATAAGTTTGCCTTGCTTGGTGTGGTAACATTTGAGTGTAGTTCTGACATCCCCATTTTGGGACTTAGCCGATTTTTCGTAAAATACCATATGACCCATCAGGGTCCTTTGCTTCATATAAGTTTGCCTTGCTTGGTGTGGTAACATTTGAGTGTAGTTCTGACATCCCCATTTTGGGACTTAGCCGATTTTTCGTAAAATACCATATGACCCATCAGGGTCCTTTGCTTCATATAAGTTTGCCTTGCTTGGTGTGGTAACATTTGAGTGTAGTTCTGACATCCCCATTTTGGGACTTAGCCGATTTTTCGTAAAATACCATATGACCCATCAGGGTCCTTTGCTTCATATAAGTTTGCCTTGCTTGGTGTGGTAACATTTGAGTGTAGTTCTGACATCCCCATTTTGGGACTTAGCCGATTTTTCGTAAAATACCATATGACCCATCAGGGTCCTTTGCTTCATATAAGTTTGCCTTGCTTGGTGTGGTAACATTTGAGTGTAGTTCTGACATCCCCATTTTGGGACTTAGCCGATTTTTCGTAAAATACCATATGACCCATCAGGGTCCTTTGCTTCATATAAGTTTGCCTTGCTTGGTGTGGTAACATTTGAGTGTAGTTCTGACATCCCCATTTTGGGACTTAGCCGATTTTTCGTAAAATACCATATGACCCATCAGGGTCCTTTGCTTCATATAAGTTTGCCTTGCTTGGTGTGGTAACATTTGAGTGTAGTTCTGACATCCCCATTTTGGGACTTAGCCGATTTTTCGATCAATACCATATGACCCATCAGGGTCCTTTGCTTCATATAAGTTTGCCTTGCTTGATGTGGTAACACATGAGTGTAGTTCTGACATCCCCATTTTGGGACTTAGCCGATTTTTCGATCCATCCCATATGACCCATCAGGGTCCTTTTTCTTCATATAAGTTTCCCAAGACTTAGTGCTTTTTTCCTTTGGACACCAATATCACCCTTGCGGGTATCTTTGATCTTCTCACTTTGTATTGGCCGAATGTAGGTCTTGCCATGCCAAACATATAATTGTTCTACACCAAGTCTCTATCTCGTACCGCCAGCTCGGTACATTCGATTAACCTGCCCTTAAGGCACCCGGGACTTAGCCATTTTTTCACATTTTTCATGATTTTGAGGCAACTTTTCTCGACTTTGTCACCTTATATCACCAAGATCCTTTCCCTTTAGCGCTTCACTCTGTTCGTATGATATTTAGCGCTGACTATCACCTTTCTGTCGCTGAGCTCAACTTCTTATTCGGTGCCATAGAGCCAGAGATATTTGGTGTATGCTGTTATAAGGGAAGTTTGTCACTTTTTCAAAGGCCCACTTTGGGACGCCCATATCTCACCTTCAGGTATCTTCGATCTTCTTGTCGTCTATGGACGAAACTTAGGCCTTGTCTTGGCCAACTTATAAATGTTCTACGGCCAAGCCGTATCTCTTACCGCCAGCCCGGTATTCATGGACTTAGTTGGATTTTCGCCTCTCGTGGTAACAATTTCAGACTTTGACTCACAATAACACCCAAACGGTCACATGCTAGCGCTTTGCTTGGAAGGAATTATAGTTAGCGCTACCTTTTCTCTTTCCATCGATACCTTGTTCGTTCCATTCCATGCCATACAGCCGAAGTTATGATGTTTCCCGTTTTCCATATCATGTGGAGCTTATGCTCTGGGAAAACCATCTAACACCTGTACCACCCTTTTAGGTACCACCGATCTCGAGACTATGTTCGGGCCAAATATAGGTTATAACATGCCCAACTTATAATTGTTCTACACCAAGTCTCTATCTCTTACCGCCTGCTCGGTATTTTACTCGTAAGTCCAAATTTCACAACTTGTACTTTTTGGCCCAATGTACTCGAGTTTCAATTTTGGTAACATTTTTCGACTTTGACGCTTAATAACTTCCAAATCATGCTAGTTAGCGCTTTGCTTTCTTCTAGTCGTATCTAGCGCTGGGTGTTACCTTTCCAAAACATATCCTAGCTTTACAATCCATGCCATACAGCCGGAGCTACATGGTGCACAAGTCAAATCCATTTTAGCCATGTTTCATTTTTGGCAATTTTTGACCACTCGTATCACCCTTCCAGAGTGGTCCGATCTTCTCGGTTTCTATGGCCGACTTTTAGGTCTTGTAGAGGCAAACTTATAAGTATTCTACGTCAACCCGCTATCTCTTACCGCCTGCTCGGTATTCTTGGTCTTGTGTGATTTTTGGCCATTTTGGTATTATTTTTCGACTTTGTCGCTTAATAACTCAGTTTTGCTCAACACTTAGCGCTTCGGTTGTTTGGGATTATAGTTAGCGCTCGGTTCGACCTTTCCAACACTGATCTTAGCTTGTCGATCCGTTCCATACAGCCTGAGTTATTCGCGATACCGTGTTTCAATCCATTTCTCAAGTCTCGTTTTGGTCCAACTTTGAACCAGCCATATCACCCTGATGGGTACCTCCGATCTTCTCGCTCTATATTGGCCAAAGTTAGGTCTTGTGGTAACGTACTTATGATTGTTCTACGCCGTGTTCGTAGCTCTTATCGTTCGCCCGCTATTTTCGATCATAAGGTGAATTTTCGCCTCTAAACCACCATTTTTCACCTTTGCCCTCTAATATGACCGACTTGCTCAACACCTAGCGCTTCGCTTGGTAGGACACATAGCTAGCGCTCGTCAAGACCTTTCCAACGCATATCCAAGCTTTCCGATCCGAGCCATACAGCCTGAGCTATAGGCGATACCGTTTTTCCCATTTTCTTGGTCACATGCACTTTAGGGTACCCCTTTTTGCCTTTGACCCTTAATACCTCCTCCGGGTCACTAGTAGGCGCTTAGCTTGGTAGGAAACATAGCTAGAGCAGGCCTTCACCTTTCCAAAACTGCCGAAAGTGTACCGATCCGACATCTAGAACCAAAGTTATGGTCATTCCCATCATGCTCTACTTTCATGGTCAACCTCCACCAAGCACACCTAGGTTGGACCAACTTTCACCAACTCATCTCGAACCCCAAATTTGCTTCGACCTACTAGGTTTCCCTAGTAAAGTGGCCAAAACATCCATTACAACACGACTGGTCTTTCTGGTGGTCGACCTAGGCGACTTTGTTCGACGACCACCACCCCATAGAACTAAAAGACGTCCCTTGATACGGACCACCGATACATTTTCCGGCCTGTCTAAACTACACTCATCGAAATTTTTTTGGGTCCCCACCGTCATACAAGTTTCCCTAGGTCAAGTTTTTCTTCCGGATCGGCCGCGGACCTCACTTTTCATTATCTAGGGAGGCCATAGGGCCCCAAAAGGGGTTTTTTAAAATTTTCGACACTTTCGACTTTGGTCGGATTTTTTCCGATTTTGGTCCGACCTAGGGACTTGGTGGTCCAAGGAGCCTCGGGACCAAACTTTTTTCTCAGGGGTCCCTACCTCCATACAACTTTGCCTAGGTCAATTTTTTGTTCCAAATCGACCGCGGATTTCACTTTTCAATATCTGGGGCTCGTGTAGAGTCCGAATATGAGGTTTTCTCATTTTTCGACATTTTCGACTTTTTTCGACTTTTTTCGGGTTTTTCGACCTAGGGGTCCGCCGAACAATTTTTGGGTCAAAAATTTTTATTGAACTAGTCGAAAGTACGCAAAAAGATAAGACTTTTTGCCGAAGACACCATGCCCCGGAACCGACTCCTTCCCCTTCAAAATAGGGGACAAACGTGATTTTTGAAACTTTTCCTTAGGGAGCCCAAGACTTAGAAAATTTTCAAATTCTCGATTTTTCGATTGCGAGCTAGCGCTTTGCGGTCTTCGGCAATGTTGTAGATCTCGACGAGATAAGACTTTTTGGTCAAGGGACATTTTGCCCTCCGACCCCTCCTTCCCCCCGCAAATCGCCCCACAAAGTGCAATTTTTGCATTTTCACCTCTTTGCACGCACTGTTCGGCCCAAATGGCCACTTTCTATGGGTGTGAGCGCTTTGCGGTCTTCGGCAAACTTTTAGAGCGTACCAAGCCCTAATTATGATTGTTCTACACCACCTTCGTACCTCTTCATCCCTGGCCGCTATTCGCGTACCAAGGTAATTTTTGTTCATTTTGTCAACATTTTTCATCTTTGACTGCTTATATCGGCCTTGCCATGAACCGATAGCGCTTCGCTGTGTTCTAACGTAAGTTAGTACTACTCTTTACCTTTCCAAATCATATCTTAGGTAGCCATTTGCTTGCGTACAGCCGGAGCTATGAGCGATACCGTAAAAAGTACCGAAACTTGGCAAAATCCTTGGATCGCCCATATCCCCCCTTTGGAGGCCAGATATCGAAAAAAGTTCTGATTCAAAAAGTTGCGCATTAACGTGTTCTAGTTATGCCTAGAACATTTAACTTCGCTAGCTGGCCTGCAACTTAGCCGTAATTGGGATTTTAGGGTGTTCATGGAGGGCCCATTTCCTGCGACTTGGTATCTTTTGGGCCCTATGTTTCTCTAATATCTCCACGAGTTTTCCAGGTAGCCTTCTCATACTTTCAGGGTGCCTAGAGCACCTCAAGACCTTTCCAACGCTATGCCGTTTGCTTCGCTCGGACATTTACAGCCGAAGTTATTCGAGGTACACGGTACCTTACCCTGTTTTCTCAGTACTTGGTCGAAAATTTCGATCAGCCATATGACCGACTTGGACAACCCTGAGCGGGTTGGCCCCATATAACTAAACTTTCGTCTCGTGTAGGCAAACTTATAAATGTTCCACGTCAACTCGCTATCTCGTACCGCCTTGACGGTATACTTGGTCCAAGGGCCATTTCCAGCGACTTGGTCGCTATTTCGCACTAAGTTTCGCTAATACCTTCATCCGTGGACATGGTGATTTTTTGTTCGTATTTTTCCTTGATAGTCCCACTCAAGACTATTCCATACCAGAGCCAAGCGTCCCGCTAAGTGCCATACAGCCTGAGCAGTAATTCATGAAAGGTACCTCTACCAGTTTTTGCCATACTTGGGTACATACGTTGTATCGCCCATATCTCCACTTTAGAGGCCAGCCAGCACCTTGACCCCATATACTTTTTTGTTGGTCATACCATGCACTAAATATAATTGTTCTACGCCAACTTGCTATCTCTTCTCCAACTTGCCGTTATTCTTGGTCCAAGTCCCATTTCATTCGTTTTCGGACCCATTTTGCTATATGTTTCACTAATAGCTTCGGCCCTGGACAAGCTGATATTCTATTTGTATTTTTCCTTGATAGTCCCACTCAAGACCATTCCAAATCACACCGGAACTTGTCGCTCGGTGGCAAACTGACCGAGTTATAATTCATGAAAGGTACCTCAACTTGGTACACCATGTGGTCGGCCCAAACCATAAACCGACCAAACGACCGACTTGGAGCACCCTGACCGGGTTGCCCCCATATAATGAAAGTTGCGTCTCTACACGCCCAACTTATGAATATTCCACGCCAAGTCGCTATCTCTTACCGGTAAGCCGGTATTCACCTTCCAAGGGTGATTTTGGTCAAGTGCCATTTCCTGCGACTTGGTCCCCGAATTGGACCATCATCACCTAATATCTCCGTGGTCTTTCAACTCAGCCTCATGAAACTTTCAGGGTAGATAGGTCTCCCCGAGACCTTTCCAACGGTGAGCCGTTTGCCTCGCTCGGCCATCTACAGCCGAAGTTATTAATGGTACTTGGTACCTTACCCTGTTTTTTCCATACTTGTTCGTACTTGGGTACAAACTTTGTATCGCCCATATCTCCACTTTGGAGGCCAGCCAGCGCCTTGGCCCCATACACATTTTTGTTGGTCAAACCACGCACTAGTTATAAATGTTCTACGCAAGCTTGCTATCTCTTCTCCAACTTGCGGTTATTTTTGACTCAAGTCCCATTTCCATAGTTTTTGGTACCAATTTGCTCTATGTTTCGCTAATAGCTTCGCCCAAGGACTTTGTGATTTTTTGTTCGCATTTTTCCTAAATAGTCCCACTCAAGACTATTCCAAATCACACCTTAGCTTGTCGCTCAGTGCCATACAGCCAGAGTTTTAATTCATGAAAGGTACATAACCTTGGTACACCACGTGGTCGGTCCAAACCATCAACCAACCATATGACCGACTTCGAGTCGAGCTAGCGGCTAGGCTCAATATAATGAAATGCGTGTCTTGATGCGGGCTACTGACGGTCTGAACAATGTAGCTCGCTAGCTCGTCTCTAAACTTGTGTTTTGGTCGAATATTGGGTGTTCATGTACCACTTCGGGTAACATGGACTTTGGTGCAACTTTACCACTTGTGCACTTAATTACTTCCCGGTCATTCAAGTCTTTGCCTTCATACTTTCAGGGTAGTTAGGTCTCGTCGAGACCTTTCCATACATATGCCAAACTCATCGATCGGACATCTATAGCCCGAGTTATTCGCGGTACACCGTACCTTACCCTGTTTTTTCCTCAATTGGGTACAAACCTTGGAACACCCATATCGCCCCTTTAGAGACTAGCTGGCACGTTGGCCTCATATAATGATAAGTGCACCTCAACTAGGGCTACTGACGGTCAGAACATTTCAACTTGCTAGCTCGGGCCCACACTTGTGTTTTTCTCGAATATATGGTTCAAGTGTGCCACTTTGGGCACTTTTGGACATTTTGTCCCCACACAACTTTCTTGCCTTGGTAGATAGGGTCTTGTGTTTTTGGGCAAAAAGATGCACCAAGATATGGTCTAACTTTCGTTCTTGTACCGCAAAGCGCTACCTCCAACACCCGAGGAGATAGAAAGTGATTATGTTCGGTATATCGGTCTTCCATGGCCTACTATGGTAAGCCCCTGCAGGTATGCAACCGAAGGTGCTTGGTACATGTATTTGGTGCAAAATCGGTGCAAAGTAGGTGTTTCCTTGATCGGGCTATAACTTTCTTGGTTGATGTTGGATTGCTTTGCGGTCTTCGGGGGATAGTTAGGGAACATGTTGGCCAACATTTTCTTATTCCTCAGCCTGGCCGTACCTCCTACCGTCTAGGCGGTATTCATGCTCTAAGTTGGAACTTGTGTTCCTTCGGGCAACTTTTCTGACTTTGACGCTTAATATCTTCCGTTCATATGCAGTCTAAGCTCTGCAACTCTCAGGAAAGCTAGTACTACTCATTTCCTTTCCATATCAGTCTTTGGCTTGTCGATCCAATGTCTACAGCCTTAGTTATTCACGTTCCCTGTGAAGGTAGGTTTTTGCCCATTTTCCAGTTCATGTGGTAACATTCCCGGACTTTGCCGGCTTTCTCTTCATGTGGTAACTTGCTTGCTTGTGTGGTAACTTGGAAGTGTATGTCTGACAGACCCAATCTCGGACTTAGCCGATTTTTCTCTTCATATCATATGGATCAATCACTAGGCCATCTTGCTTGCTTGTGTGGTAACTTGAAAGTGTATGTCTGACAGACCCAATCTGGGACTTAGCCGATTTTTCTCTTCATATTATATGGATCCTGGACTTAGCCGATTTTTCTCTTCAAATCATATGGATCCATCACTAGGCCATCTTGCTTGCTTGTGTGGTAACTTGGAAGTGTATTTCTGACAGACCCAATCTGGGACTTAGCCGATTTTTCTCTTCATATCATATGGATCCATCACTAGGCCATCTTGCTTGCTTGTGTGGTAACTTGGAAGTGTATTTCTGACAGACCCAATCTGGGACTTAGCCGATTTTTCTCTTCATATTATATGGATCCTGGACTTAGCCGATTTTTCTCTTCATATCATATGGATCCATCACTAGGCCATCTTGCTTGCTTGTGTGGTAACTTGGAAGTGTATTTCTGACAGACCCAATCTGGGACTTAGCCGATTTTTCTCTTCATATTATATGGATCCTGGACTTAGCCGATTTTTCTCTTCATATCATATGGATCCATCATTAGGCCATCTTGCTTGCTTGTGTGGTAACTTGATAGTGTATTTCCGACAGACCCAATCTCGGACTTAGCCGATTTTTCTCTTCATATTATATGGTTCCATCACTAGGCCATCTTGCTTGCTTGTGTGGTATCTTGAAAGTGTATGTCTGACAGACCCAATCTCGGACTTAGCCGATTTTTCTCTTCATATAATATGGATCCTGGACTTAGCCTGTTATTAGGTTATTATATATGGATCCTGGACTTAGCCGATTATTAGGTTATTATATATGGATCCTGGACTAAGCCGATTTTTCTCTTCATATAATATGGATCCGGGACTTAGCCGATTATTAGGTTATTATATATGGATCCTGGACTTAGCCGATATTTCTCTTCATATAATATGGATCCGGGACTTAGCCAATTTTTCTCTTCATATAATATGGATCCGGGACTTAGCCGATTTTTCTCTTCATATAATATGGATCCGGGACTTAGCCAATTTTTCTCTTCATGTGGTAACGTATGCCAATCGCTCACAAGTCATGGGATAAGGGTACTTGTGTTCTTCCATCTTCTAAGTCCCGCACGGGGACATCGTGATCGCCCCAAGTCCGGAATAGCGCCAAGTCAAGCCCCACGGTGGCCGTGCAGGACCTGTTAGCGGCGGCCCCACTGACAGCACTAATCCGGACTTAGAAATTATATCTTTCTAATCGAACACCACACACGCAACACCACCATACCACCATCTCCTTGCAAGTACCTAAGTACCCGCAACTCCATGGTGAAGGCAATGTCACTCCATCACCAACCTCTTTGCATTGCAAGCACTTGCGTACCTACAACACTCCGAAGAAGGCAACGGCGCGCGATGCTCGACTCCACACACCTCACCACACCACACCACCGATGGCCAGCCAGCCAGCCAGCCCAGCTAAGGGCTAACCCACCAACCAACCACCAATGGCCTAGGCCAGCCGGATCCCACCTTCAAGTCCAAGCACAGCCAAGTGCAAGTACCGCCAAGTGTTCACCAACCAACCAACACACCACACCACACCACCGATGGCCAGCCAGCCAGCCAGCCCAGCTAAGGGCTAACCAACCAACCAACCACCAATGGCCCAGGCCAGCCGGATCCCACCTTCAAGTCCAAGCACAGCCAAGTGCAAGTACCGCCAAGTGTTCACCAACCAACCATCACACCAGGTCAGCCGGCCGGTACCCACCTTCAAGTGCCATTACCCTCGGGTGCAAGCTCAATCAAGTGTTAACCAACCAACCCGGCCAAGGCAGCCAACAGGCCGGCACCCTACAGCACCGACCCGCCATCACCACCTCAACCGTTGACCATGCAAGTGGCCTCGGACAACAGGTGACACCCGAAGTACATCCGAAGAACGTATATCAAGTGTTTGTTCACCAAGTCCTCAACCAACCCCAAGTACCCGGAGGTACCCAGAGTGTTGGATCCGCCAACCCGTCCCGGCACTCCAAGTCCTTGCGAACCCAAAGTGTTTGCCCGGTAGGGCCATTGTATCACAACGCTTGCGACCATGCAAGTGGCCTCGAACAAGGTGACAGGGGTATCTTCACCAAGTCCTC
>NW_026525104.1:330000-352500 GCF_943734705.1 Anopheles coustani | reverse complement strand
TTTAGCTTTAGAAGGAGTTTACCTCCCACTTAGTGCTGCACTATCAAGCAACACGACTCCATGGTACGCTCGGTCCATCATCCAACGGGCGCTGTTCTACGGGCCTATCACCCTCTATGGGTTCTGAGCCACATTCAAGTTGGACTTGAAAAGCGCTAAGATGACGGATAGTGAGACGCACCAGTACACGGAATCGGATAGACGGACAGGCCGCCACCCCTACGTGCTGAGCTTCTCCCGTTTCGCTCGCAGCTACTCAGGGAATCCCGGTTGGTTTCTTTTCCTCCCCTTATTAATATGCTTAAATTCAGGGGGTTGTCACACATGAACTGAGGCTTATGTACCTTGCGGTTGTTATCGTCACATCTGGCTTGCGACTACTTTGTTTCAATGTCCAATATGTACCGTTGGACTCGGTTAACGGGCTGTTAGCCCGCGTGTGGTTTAACTCACTGATACCTTCCATTGCCCATACGCTAGTTTGTTTGTGTTCCTTTGGTCAACTTCCATACTTGAATCATTTGTGCTACCGCTGCTGCTTCGACGCTACTTTGACATCTTCGCTTCTATTTAAATAAATAAATAAGCTGAAGCTAGACATCAGTAAACACCACCACAGACACCACAAGCACGCCTTCTCCTCGTACTTCCGCCTCACGCGGGAACACGGACGCTCTAAATACTTCGAATTCCAATGCCAGTATATTGTAAACCACGGGTTCTTTAATGCTAGCGGGTCGTCGCGACCCTAGTTAACATCATGGTGCACGTCTCGTGACGGGTGTCACGGCGTAGTTAAATGTATGCGATACATTTCTCAAATATAAGCGCTCAGTCATCTGTACATCATGGTAGGTTCCCACGACGTGCAATATGCGTTCAACTTATCAATGTTCATGTGTCCTGCAGTTCACATTATGACGCGCAGTTAGCTGCGGTCTTCATCGATCCATGAGCCGAGTGATCCACTGCCGAGGGTGACTAACTTGCGTAAGCCGCCGCTGTGCGCGTATACCCGTTCCCCGTAGGGAGGAGCAAGCCGCCGCTTAGAGACGAAGCATAAAGTGTCCTCATTCCACATAGGGCAAGCTGGATGAATCCATTTTACCCAGGACGGCCGAAGCGGCGTGGACCAGGGGAGAACTGAACCTTATACTTCACACCACAGTAAGTCTACGTGTCCTCTTCCACATAGGGCAAGCTAGAACTAACTATCTTACCCAGGACTGCCGAAGCAGCGTGGACCAGGGGAGGAACACACTTTTCATGGAAACGTAAGGCATCCATGACTGCCATAACGTAAGCCGCCGCTGTGCGCGTATACCCGTTCCCCGTAGGGAGGAGCAAGCCGCCGCTTAGAGACGAAGCATAAAGTGTCCTCATTCCACATAGGGCAAGCTGGATGAATCCATTTTACCCAGGACGGCCGAAGCGGCGTGGACCAGGGGAGAACTGAACTTTATACTTCACACCACAGTAAGTCTACGTGTCCTCTTCCACATAGGGCAAGCTAGAACTAACTATCTTACCCAGGACTGCCGAAGCAGCGTGGACCAGGGGAGGAACACACTTTTCATAGAAACGTAAGGCATCCATGACTGCCATAGTGCGTAAGCCGCCGCTGTGCGCGTAAACCCGTTCCCCGTAGGGAGGAGTCAAGCCGCCGCTTAGAGACGAAGTATGAAGTGTCCTCTTCCACATAGGGCAAGCTAGAATGAACTATCTTACCCAGGACCGCCGAAGCAGCGTGGACCAGGGGAGAACTGAACTTTATACTTCACACCACAGTATTGAGTAATGTGCCCTCTTCCACATAGGGCAAGCTGGAATGTTCCATTTTACCCAGGACGGCCGAAGCGGCGTGGACCAGTGGAGGACTACACAATCATGAGGTTTGATATCGACTTGTGTGTTTCAATAGGATACCGATGGTATGGTTTGAACCGATTTGATTTAGCCATTCTGAAGTCATCACTTGGTTGAAGCGCTGAACTAGGGAGGCATCGTTTACATATATATTGGTTTTCGCATGCTCTACTAGGTTAATGTCATGAGGTTGGCTATCGAGCATGCCCAAGTGATGACTTGATTGTGTGCTTGCTTGAATTCTTCACATTTCATACCATCGGTTAGTTGTCGAATCATTCCTCGATCATAACCTTCGTTCTTGGTTCATGTATGCTCTCTTCCACATAGGGCAAGCTAGAATTAACTATCTTACCCAGGACCGCCGAAGCAGCGTGGACCAGGGGAGAACTATACTTTGTCTTGTATGCCCTCTTCCACATAGGGCAAGCTAGAACTAACTATCTTACCCAGGACCGCCGAAGCAGCGTGGACCAGTGGAGGACTATACTTTGTTCATAACACCACAGTATTGAGTAATGTGCCCTCTTCCACATAGGGCAAGCTAGAATGAACTATCTTACCCAGGACCGCCGGAGCAGTGTGGACCAGTGGAGGACTACACAATCATGAGGTTTGATATCGACTTGTGTGTTTCAATAGGGTACCGATGGTATGTTTTGAACCGATTTGATTTAGCCATTCTGAAGTCATCACTTGGTTGAAGCGCTGAACTAGGGAGGGGCATCGTTTACATATATATTGGTTTTCGCATGCTCTACTAGGTTAATGTCATAGGGTTGGCTATCGAGCATGCCCAAGTGATGACTTGATTGTGTGCTTGCTTGAATTCTTCACATTTCATACCATCGGTTAGTTGTCGAATCATTCCTCGATCATAACCTTCGTTCTTGGTTCATGTATGCTCTCTTCCACATAGGGCAAGCTAGAATTAACTATCTTACCCAGGACCGCCGAAGCAGCGTGGACCAGGGGAGAACTATACTTTGTCTTGTATGCCCTCTTCCACATAGGGCAAGCTAGAATTAACTATCTTACCCAGGACCGCCGGAGCAGCGTGGACCAGTGGAGGACTATACTTTGTTCATTACACCACAGTATTAAGTATGGTGTCCTCTTCCACCATAGGGCAAGCTAGAACTAACTATCTTACCCAGGACCGCCGAAGCAGTGTGGACCAGGGGAGGACTATACTTTATACTTCACACACTAGCCATACTGAAGTCATCACTTGGTTGAAGCGCTGAACTACGGCGGGGTAATCGTTTACAGGTTATAATCATATAGCTGCATGCTCATTAGTAGATAATGGAATATTGTATGGCAATATGAGCATGCCCAAGTGATGACTTTGTTTCAAGCTCAACAGGTAGGGTATTGAGTCCTCTTCCACATAGGGCAAGCTAGAATGAACTATCTTACCCAGGACCGCCGGAGCAGCGTGGACCAGTGGAGGACTATACCTTGTCCATTACACCACAGTATTAAGTATTGTGTCCTCTTCCACATAGGGCAAGCTAGAATTAACTATCTTACCCAGGACTGCAAAGCAGCGTGGACCAGATGAGGACTATACTTTATACTTCACACACTAGCCATACTGAAGTCATCACTTGGTGGGGGTGAACTACGGCGGTATCTATCGTTTTGGTTCGGTCTATATAGGGTCGCTTGCATGCTCATTCGAATATAATGTAATTGTGTATGGCAATATGAGCATGCCCAAGTGATGACTTTGTTTCAAGCTCAACAGGTAGGGTATTGAGTCCTCTTCCACATAGGGCAAGCTAGAATGAACTATCTTACCCAGGACCGCCGGAGCAGCGTGGACCAGTGGAGGACTCTATACTTTATACTTCACACCACAGTATTGAGTACTTCTTGCATAAAGCCCCTAATGAGAACCACGAGGGCTCTCTCAATGTAGAACCACAAGGGCTCTAGTACCGATTCTCTCGGTACGGCTTGGTCCGTGTTCCTTTATGCTTGTACTCTTAGAAAGTCTCAACCCGGAGGTCTTGACTTTGATTGTCATAGTTGGACTACGACGGGGTATCCGACTCATCGAATACCCCAGAAGCACACCATCTTTCGGGTAGGCGGTACGCGTACCTCCGGACGCGGAAGTCTCAACCCGGAGGTCTTGACTTTGTATTGTCATAGTTGGACTACGACGGGGTATCCGACTCATCGAATACCCCAGAAGCACACCATCTTTCGGGTAGGCGGTACGCGTACCTCCGGACGCGGAAGTCTCAACCCGGAGGTCTTGACTTTGATTGTCATAGTTGGACTACGACGGGGCATCCGACCATTGCTGATCGAACACCCCTGATTCACCATCTTTCGGGTAGGCGGTACGCGTACCTCCGGACGCGGAAGTCTCAACCCGGAGGTCTTGACTTGGATTGTCATAGTTGGACTACGACGGGGCATCCGACCATTGCTGATCGAACACCCCTGATTCACCATCTTTCGGATAGGAGGTGCGCCCACCTCCGACGCGGAAGTCTCAACCCGGAGGTTCGGACTTAGAGTTTTTCCCATTCAAAAGTTTTTCTCTTAGCCATACTGAAGTCATCACTTGGTGAACGATTGAACTAGGGCGGGTTAATCGTTTATAGGTATCATGTGGTTTGCATGCTCTCTTAGGTTAAGGTCATGTGGTTGGCTATCGAGCATGCCCAAGTGATGACTTTGTTTCACGCTTGCTTGATTTCTTCATGATTCCCTGTTATATAGTGTAATCATTCGAGAACAGGGAATCTTTGGTTTTGCTCAACAGGTATTGGATGTCAACTTGGTATCTAGATCGCATTAAGTCTCAACCCGCAGGTTCGGACTTCTGTTTATTTGGCCAATGTATGTATAAGGCAACTTGTGCCTAAGTCTCAACCCGCAGGTTCGGACTTGTGTATTTGTTCGAAGTTATATATAAGGCAACTTGTGCCTAAGTCTCAACCCGCAGGTTCGGACTTGTGTATTTGTTCGAAGTTATATATAAGGCAACTTGTGCCTAAGTCTCAACCCGCAGGTTCGGACTTCATAGTGTTTCGTCAATGTTCATATGGCAACTTGTGCCGAAGTCTCAACCCGCAGGTTCGGACTTCTAACGTGTTTCGTCAACTATCATATGGCAACTTGTGCCTAAGTCTCAACCCGCAGGTTCGGACTTGTGTATTTGTTCGAAGTCATGTGTAAGGCAACGTGTGCCTAAGTCTCAACCCGCAGGTTCGGACTTGTTAGTGTTTCGTCAACTTTCATATGGCAACTTGTGCCTAAGTCTCAACCCGCAGGTTCGGACTTGTTTATTTGTTCGAAGTCATGTATAAGGCAACTTGTGCCTAAGTCTCAACCCGCAGGTTCGGACTTGTGTATTTGTTCGAAGTCATGTATAAGGCAACTTGTGCCTAAGTCTCAACCCGCAGGTTCGGACTTCATAGTGTTTCGTCAATGTTCATATGGCAACTTGTGCCTAAGTCTCAACCCGCAGGTTCGGACTTCTATAGTGTTTCGTCAATTATCATATGGCAACTTGTGCCGAAGTCTCAACCCGCAGGTTCGGACTTCTGGAAGGATCACTTGGCCACTAATGATCCTTCCGCAGGTTCACCTACGGAAACCTTGTTACGACTTTTACTTCCTCTAAATCATCAAGTTCGGTCAACTTCGATAAAGCAGACGCGGTTCACGAGGATCCAGCGAACGATCATCTCCAAAGACCTCACTAAATAATCCATCGGTAGTAGCGACGGGCGGTGTGTACAAAGGGCAGGGACGTATTCAACGCTGGCTGATGACCAGCACTTACTAGAAGTTCCGAGTTCATATGGACCATTGCAATCCATAATCCCTACTAAGTGAGTATTTGAGTGATTTCCCGTTCCTCTCGGAATAGGAGACACGCTGCTACCCACATTGTAGCACGCGTGTAGCCCAGAACATCTAAGGGCATCACGGACCTGTTATCGCTCGATCTCATTTTGCTAAACACAAATTGTCCTGCTAAGCAGCGTACCGTAAGTGCACTTGCGCACACGAACAGCGAAGGTGTCAGGTCATACTCCACCGAAAGGTCCTAACCCGTTCCAATCGGCATCGACGCATTAACGCTGACTGCGTTCTAGTTAGCATATGTGAGTCACGTTCGTTATCGGAATTAACCAGACAAATCAATCCACGAACTAAGAACGGCCATGCACCACTACCCTTAAATTTGAGAAAGAGCTATTAATCTGTCTCACCTCCATAAGTTCGGACCTGGTAAGTTTTCCCGTGTTGAGTCAAATTGAACCGCAAGCTCCATTTCATTGTGGTGCCCTTCCGTCAATTCCTTTAAGTTTCAACTTTGCAACCATACTTCCCCCGGAACCTGACTTTGGTTTCCCGGAAGCTACTGAGAGCACCTGGTTGTAGCGTCTCCCAATTGCTAGTTGGCATCGTTTACGGTTAGAACTAGGGCGGTATCTAATCGCCTTCGATCCTCTAACTTTCGTTCTTGATTAAAGAAAGCATCCTTGACAAATGCCTTCGCTTTAGTTAGTCTTACGACGGTCTACGAATTTCACCTCTCGCGCCGTAATACTAGTGTCCCCAACTACTTCTGTTAATCATTACCTCCGGTCTGAGTACAAACCAATGAAAGATTAGACCAAGGTCGTATTCCATTATTCCATGCAAGATTATTCTAGGGCGTTTGGGCACCCTGCTTTAAGCACTCTAATTTGTTCAAGGTAAACGTGAGCGGTCGAGCTCTATGTTACACTTGCACCCGTTGAAGGGCACACCATGACACAGACTTGGTGCCCTACCACACCATTGAGTCGCAACCAGATTCCGACTTGGCCCACCGACCACGGGTTGACCGGGTCGGCGGAGCCGGACTGTGTTGGACAAATATCAACTTCGAACGTTTTAACCGCAACAATTTTAATATACGCTAGTGGAGCTGGAATTACCGCGGCTGCTGGCACCAGACTTGCCCTCCACTTGATCCTCGTAGAAGGATTTATGCTCTACTCATTCCAATTATGAAACATCATTAAAGAGTTTCATATTGTTATTTCTCGTCACTACCTCCCCGTCCCGGGATTGGGTAATTTACGCGCCTGCTGCCTTCCTTGGATGTGGTAGCCATTTCTCAGGCTCCCTCTCCGGAATCGAACCCTGATTCCCCGTTACCCGTTGCAACCATGGTAGTCCTCTATACTACCATCCATAGTTGATAGGGCAGATATTTGCGAGATCTGTCGTCGGTGCGAGACCATACGATCAGCATCATTATCCAGACTTCAACTCAATGACACGGAGAACCCGCGATTGGTTTGACTAATAAGTGCACCAGTTCCCGCGAGGGTCCTGGCATGTTGCATGTATTAGCTCTAGATTTTCCACAGTTATCCAAGTAACTAGGTTGATGATCTCGTAAATTATAGCTGTTATACTGAGCCTTATGCGGTTTCACATTAAATCTGTTTGTACTTAGACATGCATGGCTTAACCTTTGAGACGAGCGTATATTACTGGTAGGATCAACCAGAATTCCGACTTTGCGTTCGAATGTTCATTGTCCCATTGCACCCGGAGGAGCAAACACCACGTTCTATATGTTGTCAAGTCCGGTAGCACACGGGAGGCGAGCCCCCGTGCGAACCTCATTGCCCTCGTATCACACACACCCGATGCACCGGACAGGCACTTGAGCGGCATTCGACTCCGCTAAGCGCTCGTGCGCCCGATTGTGCATGCGCTGACGGGGCCTTCATACCCCTACCACAGCGACCTTATGCCAAACTTCCATGAATACTTAGGTGAGCTGACAAGGGCCTTCATTTCCCTACCATCAACTAAAGGACACGCTAGGCGCGTCCGATCATTGCAACTGCGGGGCTTTCATACCCCAATCACCACAGTACGCAATTCACCAGAGTTTAATCACAACCCCCCCGGACATGGCACACTATTAACTTGCAACAAAACTTAGTGTGTGCCGGGCACATCGGTTCCACAAAATCATTCCCGATGTACCCCAATTGGGGTTGTGAACGCATCCATGGTCCTCTGACACACCCAACCAAGCGTGGATACTACATACCTCAAACACCCAGTACACTAACAGACAAATCAACATATGGTTGCTTTCCCCCAGACATTTGCCAATCACTTGGCACCCGGACGGGAACTCGCTCCTGATTGCGCCAATGCCACCCATTTGCCAAGAGCGAGTTCTGTATGTAGATTTCATTTGGAAAGACAACCGTGTACTGGATATTCTATCCGACGATTACAGATGACGAGTACGAGACTCGACTACACTCACGGATAATACATTTTGGGTCGAGATTGCTTTCGGGGTTTTCGATTGGTCTTGCGCTTGTAAACGTATAACTTTGACTTGTGGTAACCTCGGTATGTTAGTCGATCACGTGGTTGTGAACTGGGTACGGGTGGGCAATCTGTTCACTTGCACTCTGGGTAGGAATATGGTGAGCGCTATAGGTTAAAGATCATGGTATGGTTCCATCGTGATGACTTTCGCTAGATAGTAGGATGTTTGGATAGTTATAACGTTTTTGGCCATTTGTTCATAGTGTTCGGTCCATTGAGGAATTCGATTGGTCTTTGCTTCACACACGTGGTCGATCACTTGGATGTGAACTAGGGTGAGAATAAGGTGTTCACTAGTGCTCTTCGGTTTTGGATCAGTAATGAGCACTTGATTGGTTTCGCATAATATGTATCCATAGTGATGACTCTTTCCAGCTTAAGATTTCGTTACCAGTTTCGAATCCTCCCCACGTTCGCTTTTACTTGGTTAGGTTTTCGAGTGTAGATTTGAAAGCAATCTCATGTATGTATCCCATCTGATATAAGCCACTGACAGTTCATGTCACCTCGTTCAACTCTCGCTGGGTCACAGAAGTATGTTACTGCGCCCATTATCCCTACTCGGATAGGTTCGGTTCGTTCGTTTTATACTACGGTGAGTAAACTCAATTTGTGCATCGCATAGCCATGGAAAGCAAGCTTTCGCGGGCCTCTTCGACTGTTTTGATACGAGCTGTGCCCGTGATGCTTGTCATCCCAGGATACTAGACCCCTTTGGACGACCGCATGACCATCAGAAAGTAAATTCCACGTTCGATTTGGGGTGTGAACCCCGAACATAAAGTCTTTGTGTAGAACCACGAGGGCTCTATAGTACCGATTCTCTCGGTACGCTTGGTCCGTGTTCCTTTATGTTCGTACTCTTGTGAATAAGATTCACGTTCGTTTTGGGATATTTGCTACTGTCACCGTTTGAGTACTATGGGGCTTGAACCCCTAACATAAAGTCTTTGTGTAGAACCACGAGGGTTCTATAGTACCGATTCTCTCGGTACGCTTGGTCCGTGTTCCTTTATGTTCGTACTCTTGTGTGTATAATATTCATGTTCGGTTTGGGATATTTGCTACTTTCACCAGGGTCCCGTTCTTCATACAAGTCTGCCTTGCTAATGTGGTAACTTTATAGTGTAGTTCTGACATCCCAATTTTGGGACTTAGCCGATTTTTCGTATATTTCCATATGACCCATAGGGTCCCTTTCTTCATACAAGCTTGCCTAGGGCGATCGGTCAAAACTTGTCTTACTATTCGATTGGTCTTCGCACTTTCACCCTAGGCAGTTCGCCTAGGTCTGTCTTCTTGAGGAGGCCAAAACCCGAAATAAGGAGGTTCGGCCGACCCTGAAACCTCCCCTGTCTGAACTACACTAACCCGATTTTTCAGGGTCCTCAGCGCCATACAACTTTGCCTAGGTCACTTGTACTCTTGACTTAGGCCATCCGACTTGGTCCGTGTTTCTTCCTAGGGTTCACCTAGGTACTTTGCCTTGCTTGATGTGGTAACTTTTTAGTGTAGTTCAGACATCCTAATTTTAAGACTTAGCCGATTTTTCATGTATTTCCATATGACCCATAGGGTCCCTTTCTTCATACAAGCTTGCCTAGGGCGATCGGTCAAAACTTGTCTTACTATTCGATTGGTCTTCGCACTTTCACCCTAGGCAGTTCGCCTAGGTCTGTCTTCTTGAGGAGGCCAAAACCCGAAATAAGGAGGTCCAGCCGACCCTGAAACCTCCCCTGTCTTAACTACACTAACCCGATTTTTCATGGTCCTTAGCGCCATACAACTTTGCCTAGGTCACTTGTACTCTTGACTTAGGCCATCTGACTTGGTCCGTGTTTCTTCCTAGGGTTCACCTAGGTACTTTGCCTTGCTTGATGTGGTAACTTTTTAGTGTAGTTCAGACATCCCAATTTCGGGACTTAGCCGATTTTTCGTATATTTCCATATGACCCATAGGGTCCCTTTCTTCATACAAGCTTGCCTAGGGCGATCGGTCAAAACTTGTCTTACTATTCGATTGGTCTTCGCACTTTCACCCTAGGCAGTTTGCCTAGGTCTGTCTTCTTGAGGAGGCCAAAACCCGAAATAAGGAGGTTCAGCCAACCCAGAAACCTCCCCTGTCTGAACTACACTAACCCGATTTTTCAGGGTCCTCAGCGCCATACAACTTTGCCTAGGTCACTTGTACTCTTGACTTAGGCCATCTGACTTGGTCCGTGTTTCTTCCTAGGGTTCACCTAGGTACTTTGCCTTGCTTGATGTGGTAACTTTTTAGTGTAGTTCAGACATCCCAATTTTGGGACTTAGCCGATTTTTCATGTATTTCCATATGACCCATAGGGTCCCTTTCTTCATACAAGCTTGCCTAGGGCGATCGGTCAAAACTTGTCTTACTATTCGATTGGTCTTCGCACTTTCACCCTAGGCAGTTTGCCTAGGTCTGTCTTCTTGAGGAGGCCAAAACCCGAAATAAGGAGGTTCAGCCGACCCAGAAACCTCCCCTGTCTGAACTACACTAACCCGATTTTTCAGGGTCCTCAGCGCCATACAACTTTGCCTAGGTCACTTGTACTCTTGACTTAGGCCATCTGACTTGGTCCGTGTTTCTTCCTAGGGTTCACCTAGGTACTTTGCCTTGCTTGCTGTGGTAACTTTTTAGTGTAGTTCAGACATCCCAATTTTGGGACTTAGCCGATTTTTCATGTATTTCCATATGACCCATAGGGTCCCTTTCTTCATACAAGCTTGCCTAGGGCGATCGGTCAAAACTTGTCTTACTATTCGATTGGTCTTCGCACTTTCACCCTAGGCAGTTTGCCTAGGTGTAGCTTCTTGAGGAGGTCAAAACCCAAAATAAGGAGGTTCAGCCGACCCAAAAACCTCCCCTGTCTAAACTACACTAACCAGATTTTTCAGGGTCCTCACCGTCATACAACTTTGCCTAGGTCACTTGTTCTCTTGACTTAGGCCATCTGACTTGGTCCGTGTTTCTTGCTAGGGTTCACCTAGGTACTTTGCCTTGCTTGATGTGGTAACTTTTTAGTGTAGTTCAGACATCCCAATTTTGGGACTTAGCCGATTTTTCATGTATTTCCATATGACCCATAGGGTCCCTTTCTTCATACAAGCTTGCCTAGGGCGATCGGTCAAAACTTGTCTTACTATTCGATTGGTCTTCGCACTTTCACCCTAGGCAGTTTGCCTAGGTGTAGCTTCTTGAGGAGGTCAAAACCCAAAATAAGGAGGTTCAGCCGACCCAAAAACCTCCCCTGTCTAAACTACACTAACCAGATTTTTCAGGGTCCTCACCGTCATATAACTTTGCCTAGGTCACTTGCACTCTTGACTTAGGCCATCTGACTTGGTCCGTGTTTCTTGCTAGGGTTCACCTAGGTAGTTTGCCTTGCTTGATGTGGTAACTTTTTAGTGTAGTTCTGACATCCCAATTTTGGGACTTAGCCGATTTTTCATGTATTTCCATATGACCCTTAGGGTCCCTTTCTTCATACAAGCTTGCCTAGGGCGATCGGTCAAAACTTGTCTTACTATTCGATTGGTCTTCGCACTTTCACCCTAGGCAGTTTGCCTAGGTGTAGCTTCTTGATGAGGCCAAAACCCAAAATAAGGGGGTTCGGCCGACCCAAAAACCTACCCTGTCTAAACTACACTAACCAGATTTTTCAGGGTCCTCAGCGCCATACAACTTTGCCTAGGTCACTTGTTCTATTGACTTAGGCCATCTGACTTGGTCCGTGTTTCTTCCTAGGGTTCACCTAGGTACTTTGCCTTGCTTGGTGTGGTAACTTTTTAGTGTAGTTCTGACATCCTCATTTTGGGACTTAGCCGATTTTTCGTAAAATACCATATGACCCATATGGGTCCTTTCCTTCATATAAGTTTGCCTTGCTTGGTATGGTAACATTTGAGTGTAGTTCTGACATCATCATTTTGGGACTTAGCCGATTTTTCGTAAAATACCATATGACCCATATGGGTCCTTTGCTTCATATAAGTTTGCCTTGCTTGGTGTGGTAACATTTGAGTGTAGTTCTGACATCCCCATTTTGGGACTTAGCCGATTTTTCGTAAAATACCATATGACCCATCAGGGTCCTTTCCTTCATATAAGTTTGCCTTGCTTGGTGTGGTAACATTTGAGTGTAGTTCTGACATCCCCATTTTGGGACTTAGCCGATTTTTCGTAAAATACCATATGACCCATCAGGGTCCTTTCCTTCATATAAGTTTGCCTTGCTTGGTGTGGTAACATTTGAGTGTAGTTCTGACATCCCCATTTTGGGACTTAGCCGATTTTTCGTAAAATACCATATGACCCATCAGGGTCCTTTCCTTCATATAAGTTTGCCTTGCTTGGTGTGGTAACATTTGAGTGTAGTTCTGACATCCCCATTTTGGGACTTAGCCGATTTTTCGTAAAATACCATATGACCCATCAGGGTCCTTTCCTTCATATAAGTTTGCCTTGCTTGGTGTGGTAACATTTGAGTGTAGTTCTGACATCCCCATTTTGGGACTTAGCCGATTTTTCGATCCATACCATATGACCCATCAGGGTCCTTTGCTTCATATAAGTTTGCCTTGCTTGGTGTGGTAACATTTGAGTGTAGTTCTGACATCCCCATTTTGGGACTTAGCCGATTTTTCGTAAAATACCATATGACCCATCAGGGTCCTTTGCTTCATATAAGTTTGCCTTGCTTGGTGTGGTAACATTTGAGTGTAGTTCTGACATCCCCATTTTGGGACTTAGCCGATTTTTCGTAAAATACCATATGACCCATCAGGGTCCTTTGCTTCATATAAGTTTGCCTTGCTTGGTGTGGTAACATTTGAGTGTAGTTCTGACATCCCCATTTTGGGACTTAGCCGATTTTTCGTAAAATACCATATGACCCATCAGGGTCCTTTGCTTCATATCAGTTTGCCTTGCTTGGTGTGGTAACATTTGAGTGTAGTTCTGACATCCCCATTTTGGGACTTAGCCGATTTTTCGTAAAATACCATATGACCCATCAGGGTCCTTTGCTTCATATAAGTTTGCCTTGCTTGGTGTGGTAACATTTGAGTGTAGTTCTGACATCCCCATTTTGGGACTTAGCCGATTTTTCGTAAAATACCATATGACCCATCAGGGTCCTTTGCTTCATATAAGTTTGCCTTGCTTGGTGTGGTAACATTTGAGTGTAGTTCTGACATCCCCATTTTGGGACTTAGCCGATTTTTCGTAAAATACCATATGACCCATCAGGGTCCTTTGCTTCATATAAGTTTGCCTTGCTTGGTGTGGTAACATTTGAGTGTAGTTCTGACATCCCCATTTTGGGACTTAGCCGATTTTTCGTAAAATACCATATGACCCATCAGGGTCCTTTGCTTCATATAAGTTTGCCTTGCTTGGTGTGGTAACATTTGAGTGTAGTTCTGACATCCCCATTTTGGGACTTAGCCGATTTTTCGTAAAATACCATATGACCCATCAGGGTCCTTTGCTTCATATAAGTTTGCCTTGCTTGGTGTGGTAACATTTGAGTGTAGTTCTGACATCCCCATTTTGGGACTTAGCCGATTTTTCGTAAAATACCATATGACCCATCAGGGTCCTTTGCTTCATATAAGTTTGCCTTGCTTGGTGTGGTAACATTTGAGTGTAGTTCTGACATCCCCATTTTGGGACTTAGCCGATTTTTCGTAAAATACCATATGACCCATCAGGGTCCTTTGCTTCATATAAGTTTGCCTTGCTTGGTGTGGTAACATTTGAGTGTAGTTCTGACATCCCCATTTTGGGACTTAGCCGATTTTTCGATCAATACCATATGACCCATCAGGGTCCTTTGCTTCATATAAGTTTGCCTTGCTTGATGTGGTAACACATGAGTGTAGTTCTGACATCCCCATTTTGGGACTTAGCCGATTTTTCGATCCATCCCATATGACCCATCAGGGTCCTTTTTCTTCATATAAGTTTCCCAAGACTTAGTGCTTTTTTCCTTTGGACACCAATATCACCCTTGCGGGTATCTTTGATCTTCTCACTTTGTATTGGCCGAATGTAGGTCTTGCCATGCCAAACATATAATTGTTCTACACCAAGTCTCTATCTCGTACCGCCAGCTCGGTACATTCGATTAACCTGCCCTTAAGGCACCCGGGACTTAGCCATTTTTTCACATTTTTCATGATTTTGAGGCAACTTTTCTCGACTTTGTCACCTTATATCACCAAGATCCTTTCCCTTTAGCGCTTCACTCTGTTCGTATGATATTTAGCGCTGACTATCACCTTTCTGTCGCTGAGCTCAACTTCTTATTCGGTGCCATAGAGCCAGAGATATTTGGTGTATGCTGTTATAAGGGAAGTTTGTCACTTTTTCAAAGGCCCACTTTGGGACGCCCATATCTCACCTTCAGGTATCTTCGATCTTCTTGTCGTCTATGGACGAAACTTAGGCCTTGTCTTGGCCAACTTATAAATGTTCTACGGCCAAGCCGTATCTCTTACCGCCAGCCCGGTATTCATGGACTTAGTTGGATTTTCGCCTCTCGTGGTAACAATTTCAGACTTTGACTCACAATAACACCCAAACGGTCACATGCTAGCGCTTTGCTTGGAAGGAATTATAGTTAGCGCTACCTTTTCTCTTTCCATCGATACCTTGTTCGTTCCATTCCATGCCATACAGCCGAAGTTATGATGTTTCCCGTTTTCCATATCATGTGGAGCTTATGCTCTGGGAAAACCATCTAACACCTGTACCACCCTTTTAGGTACCACCGATCTCGAGACTATGTTCGGGCCAAATATAGGTTATAACATGCCCAACTTATAATTGTTCTACACCAAGTCTCTATCTCTTACCGCCTGCTCGGTATTTTACTCGTAAGTCCAAATTTCACAACTTGTACTTTTTGGCCCAATGTACTCGAGTTTCAATTTTGGTAACATTTTTCGACTTTGACGCTTAATAACTTCCAAATCATGCTAGTTAGCGCTTTGCTTTCTTCTAGTCGTATCTAGCGCTGGGTGTTACCTTTCCAAAACATATCCTAGCTTTACAATCCATGCCATACAGCCGGAGCTACATGGTGCACAAGTCAAATCCATTTTAGCCATGTTTCATTTTTGGCAATTTTTGACCACTCGTATCACCCTTCCAGAGTGGTCCGATCTTCTCGGTTTCTATGGCCGACTTTTAGGTCTTGTAGAGGCAAACTTATAAGTATTCTACGTCAACCCGCTATCTCTTACCGCCTGCTCGGTATTCTTGGTCTTGTGTGATTTTTGGCCATTTTGGTATTATTTTTCGACTTTGTCGCTTAATAACTCAGTTTTGCTCAACACTTAGCGCTTCGGTTGTTTGGGATTATAGTTAGCGCTCGGTTCGACCTTTCCAACACTGATCTTAGCTTGTCGATCCGTTCCATACAGCCTGAGTTATTCGCGATACCGTGTTTCAATCCATTTCTCAAGTCTCGTTTTGGTCCAACTTTGAACCAGCCATATCACCCTGATGGGTACCTCCGATCTTCTCGCTCTATATTGGCCAAAGTTAGGTCTTGTGGTAACGTACTTATGATTGTTCTACGCCGTGTTCGTAGCTCTTATCGTTCGCCCGCTATTTTCGATCATAAGGTGAATTTTCGCCTCTAAACCACCATTTTTCACCTTTGCCCTCTAATATGACCGACTTGCTCAACACCTAGCGCTTCGCTTGGTAGGACACATAGCTAGCGCTCGTCAAGACCTTTCCAACGCATATCCAAGCTTTCCGATCCGAGCCATACAGCCTGAGCTATAGGCGATACCGTTTTTCCCATTTTCTTGGTCACATGCACTTTAGGGTACCCCTTTTTGCCTTTGACCCTTAATACCTCCTCCGGGTCACTAGTAGGCGCTTAGCTTGGTAGGAAACATAGCTAGAGCAGGCCTTCACCTTTCCAAAACTGCCGAAAGTGTACCGATCCGACATCTAGAACCAAAGTTATGGTCATTCCCATCATGCTCTACTTTCATGGTCAACCTCCACCAAGCACACCTAGGTTGGACCAACTTTCACCAACTCATCTCGAACCCCAAATTTGCTTCGACCTACTAGGTTTCCCTAGTAAAGTGGCCAAAACATCCATTACAACACGACTGGTCTTTCTGGTGGTCGACCTAGGCGACTTTGTTCGACGACCACCACCCCATAGAACTAAAAGACGTCCCTTGATACGGACCACCGATACATTTTCCGGCCTGTCTAAACTACACTCATCGAAATTTTTTTGGGTCCCCACCGTCATACAAGTTTCCCTAGGTCAAGTTTTTCTTCCGGATCGGCCGCGGACCTCACTTTTCATTATCTAGGGAGGCCATAGGGCCCCAAAAGGGGTTTTTTAAAATTTTCGACACTTTCGACTTTGGTCGGATTTTTTCCGATTTTGGTCCGACCTAGGGACTTGGTGGTCCAAGGAGCCTCGGGACCAAACTTTTTTCTCAGGGGTCCCTACCTCCATACAACTTTGCCTAGGTCAATTTTTTGTTCCAAATCGACCGCGGATTTCACTTTTCAATATCTGGGGCTCGTGTAGAGTCCGAATATGAGGTTTTCTCATTTTTCGACATTTTCGACTTTTTTCGACTTTTTTCGGGTTTTTCGACCTAGGGGTCCGCCGAACAATTTTTGGGTCAAAAATTTTTATTGAACTAGTCGAAAGTACGCAAAAAGATAAGACTTTTTGCCGAAGACACCATGCCCCGGAACCGACTCCTTCCCCTTCAAAATAGGGGACAAACGTGATTTTTGAAACTTTTCCTTAGGGAGCCCAAGACTTAGAAAATTTTCAAATTCTCGATTTTTCGATTGCGAGCTAGCGCTTTGCGGTCTTCGGCAATGTTGTAGATCTCGACGAGATAAGACTTTTTGGTCAAGGGACATTTTGCCCTCCGACCCCTCCTTCCCCCCGCAAATCGCCCCACAAAGTGCAATTTTTGCATTTTCACCTCTTTGCACGCACTGTTCGGCCCAAATGGCCACTTTCTATGGGTGTGAGCGCTTTGCGGTCTTCGGCAAACTTTTAGAGCGTACCAAGCCCTAATTATGATTGTTCTACACCACCTTCGTACCTCTTCATCCCTGGCCGCTATTCGCGTACCAAGGTAATTTTTGTTCATTTTGTCAACATTTTTCATCTTTGACTGCTTATATCGGCCTTGCCATGAACCGATAGCGCTTCGCTGTGTTCTAACGTAAGTTAGTACTACTCTTTACCTTTCCAAATCATATCTTAGGTAGCCATTTGCTTGCGTACAGCCGGAGCTATGAGCGATACCGTAAAAAGTACCGAAACTTGGCAAAATCCTTGGATCGCCCATATCCCCCCTTTGGAGGCCAGATATCGAAAAAAGTTCTGATTCAAAAAGTTGCGCATTAACGTGTTCTAGTTATGCCTAGAACATTTAACTTCGCTAGCTGGCCTGCAACTTAGCCGTAATTGGGATTTTAGGGTGTTCATGGAGGGCCCATTTCCTGCGACTTGGTATCTTTTGGGCCCTATGTTTCTCTAATATCTCCACGAGTTTTCCAGGTAGCCTTCTCATACTTTCAGGGTGCCTAGAGCACCTCAAGACCTTTCCAACGCTATGCCGTTTGCTTCGCTCGGACATTTACAGCCGAAGTTATTCGAGGTACACGGTACCTTACCCTGTTTTCTCAGTACTTGGTCGAAAATTTCGATCAGCCATATGACCGACTTGGACAACCCTGAGCGGGTTGGCCCCATATAACTAAACTTTCGTCTCGTGTAGGCAAACTTATAAATGTTCCACGTCAACTCGCTATCTCGTACCGCCTTGACGGTATACTTGGTCCAAGGGCCATTTCCAGCGACTTGGTCGCTATTTCGCACTAAGTTTCGCTAATACCTTCATCCGTGGACATGGTGATTTTTTGTTCGTATTTTTCCTTGATAGTCCCACTCAAGACTATTCCATACCAGAGCCAAGCGTCCCGCTAAGTGCCATACAGCCTGAGCAGTAATTCATGAAAGGTACCTCTACCAGTTTTTGCCATACTTGGGTACATACGTTGTATCGCCCATATCTCCACTTTAGAGGCCAGCCAGCACCTTGACCCCATATACTTTTTTGTTGGTCATACCATGCACTAAATATAATTGTTCTACGCCAACTTGCTATCTCTTCTCCAACTTGCCGTTATTCTTGGTCCAAGTCCCATTTCATTCGTTTTCGGACCCATTTTGCTATATGTTTCACTAATAGCTTCGGCCCTGGACAAGCTGATATTCTATTTGTATTTTTCCTTGATAGTCCCACTCAAGACCATTCCAAATCACACCGGAACTTGTCGCTCGGTGGCAAACTGACCGAGTTATAATTCATGAAAGGTACCTCAACTTGGTACACCATGTGGTCGGCCCAAACCATAAACCGACCAAACGACCGACTTGGAGCACCCTGACCGGGTTGCCCCCATATAATGAAAGTTGCGTCTCTACACGCCCAACTTATGAATATTCCACGCCAAGTCGCTATCTCTTACCGGTAAGCCGGTATTCACCTTCCAAGGGTGATTTTGGTCAAGTGCCATTTCCTGCGACTTGGTCCCCGAATTGGACCATCATCACCTAATATCTCCGTGGTCTTTCAACTCAGCCTCATGAAACTTTCAGGGTAGATAGGTCTCCCCGAGACCTTTCCAACGGTGAGCCGTTTGCCTCGCTCGGCCATCTACAGCCGAAGTTATTAATGGTACTTGGTACCTTACCCTGTTTTTTCCATACTTGTTCGTACTTGGGTACAAACTTTGTATCGCCCATATCTCCACTTTGGAGGCCAGCCAGCGCCTTGGCCCCATACACATTTTTGTTGGTCAAACCACGCACTAGTTATAAATGTTCTACGCAAGCTTGCTATCTCTTCTCCAACTTGCGGTTATTTTTGACTCAAGTCCCATTTCCATAGTTTTTGGTACCAATTTGCTCTATGTTTCGCTAATAGCTTCGCCCAAGGACTTTGTGATTTTTTGTTCGCATTTTTCCTAAATAGTCCCACTCAAGACTATTCCAAATCACACCTTAGCTTGTCGCTCAGTGCCATACAGCCAGAGTTTTAATTCATGAAAGGTACATAACCTTGGTACACCACGTGGTCGGTCCAAACCATCAACCAACCATATGACCGACTTCGAGTCGAGCTAGCGGCTAGGCTCAATATAATGAAATGCGTGTCTTGATGCGGGCTACTGACGGTCTGAACAATGTAGCTCGCTAGCTCGTCTCTAAACTTGTGTTTTGGTCGAATATTGGGTGTTCATGTACCACTTCGGGTAACATGGACTTTGGTGCAACTTTACCACTTGTGCACTTAATTACTTCCCGGTCATTCAAGTCTTTGCCTTCATACTTTCAGGGTAGTTAGGTCTCGTCGAGACCTTTCCATACATATGCCAAACTCATCGATCGGACATCTATAGCCCGAGTTATTCGCGGTACACCGTACCTTACCCTGTTTTTTCCTCAATTGGGTACAAACCTTGGAACACCCATATCGCCCCTTTAGAGACTAGCTGGCACGTTGGCCTTATATAATGATAAGTGCACCTCAACTAGGGCTACTGACGGTCAGAACATTTCAACTTGCTAGCTCGGGCCCACACTTGTGTTTTTCTCGAATATATGGTTCAAGTGTGCCACTTTGGGCACTTTTGGACATTTTGTCCCCACACAACTTTCTTGCCTTGGTAGATAGGGTCTTGTGTTTTTGGGCAAAAAGATGCACCAAGATATGGTCTAACTTTCGTTCTTGTACCGCAAAGCGCTACCTCCAACACCCGAGGAGATAGAAAGTGATTATGTTCGGTATATCGGTCTTCCATGGCCTACTATGGTAAGCCCCTGCAGGTATGCAACCGAAGGTGCTTGGTACATGTATTTGGTGCAAAATCGGTGCAAAGTAGGTGTTTCCTTGATCGGGCTATAACTTTCTTGGTTGATGTTGGATTGCTTTGCGGTCTTCGGGGGATAGTTAGGGAACATGTTGGCCAACATTTTCTTATTCCTCAGCCTGGCCGTACCTCCTACCGTCTAGGCGGTATTCATGCTCTAAGTTGGAACTTGTGTTCCTTCGGGCAACTTTTCTGACTTTGACGCTTAATAACTTCCGTTCATATGCAGTCTAAGCTCTGCAACTCTCAGGAAAGCTAGTACTACTCATTTCCTTTCCATATCAGTCTTTGGCTTGTCGATCCAATGTCTACAGCCTTAGTTATTCACGTTCCCTGTGAAGGTAGGTTTTTGCCCATTTTCCAGTTCATGTGGTAACATTCCCGGACTTTGCCGGCTTTCTCTTCATGTGGTAACTTGCTTGCTTGTGTGGTAACTTGGAAGTGTATGTCTGACAGACCCAATCTCGGACTTAGCCGATTTTTCTCTTCATATCATATGGATCAATCACTAGGCCATCTTGCTTGCTTGTGTGGTAACTTGAAAGTGTATGTCTGACAGACCCAATCTGGGACTTAGCCGATTTTTCTCTTCATATTATATGGATCCTGGACTTAGCCGATTTTTCTCTTCATATCATATGGATCCATCACTAGGCCATCTTGCTTGCTTGTGTGGTAACTTGGAAGTGTATTTCTGACAGACCCAATCTGGGACTTAGCCGATTTTTCTCTTCATATCATATGGATCCATCACTAGGCCATCTTGCTTGCTTGTGTGGTAACTTGGAAGTGTATTTCTGACAGACCCAATCTGGGACTTAGCCGATTTTTCTCTTCATATTATATGGATCCTGGACTTAGCCGATTTTTCTCTTCATATCATATGGATCCATCACTAGGCCATCTTGCTTGCTTGTGTGGTAACTTGGAAGTGTATTTCTGACAGACCCAATCTGGGACTTAGCCGATTTTTCTCTTCATATTATATGGATCCTGGACTTAGCCGATTTTTCTCTTCATATCATATGGATCCATCATTAGGCCATCTTGCTTGCTTGTGTGGTAACTTGATAGTGTATTTCCGACAGACCCAATCTCGGACTTAGCCGATTTTTCTCTTCATATTATATGGTTCCATCACTAGGCCATCTTGCTTGCTTGTGTGGTATCTTGAAAGTGTATGTCTGACAGACCCAATCTCGGACTTAGCCGATTTTTCTCTTCATATAATATGGATCCTGGACTTAGCCTGTTATTAGGTTATTATATATGGATCCTGGACTTAGCCGATTATTAGGTTATTATATATGGATCCTGGACTAAGCCGATTTTTCTCTTCATATAATATGGATCCGGGACTTAGCCGATTATTAGGTTATTATATATGGATCCTGGACTTAGCCGATATTTCTCTTCATATAATATGGATCCGGGACTTAGCCAATTTTTCTCTTCATATAATATGGATCCGGGACTTAGCCGATTTTTCTCTTCATATAATATGGATCCGGGACTTAGCCAATTTTTCTCTTCATGTGGTAACGTATGCCAATCGCTCACAAGTCATGGGATAAGGGTACTTGTGTTCTTCCATCTTCTAAGTCCCGCACGGGGACATCGTGATCGCCCCAAGTCCGGAATAGCGCCAAGTCAAGCCCCACGGTGGCCGTGCAGGACCTGTTAGCGGCGGCCCCACTGACAGCACTAATCCGGACTTAGAAATTATATCTTTCTAATCGAACACCACACACGCAACACCACCATACCACCATCTCCTTGCAAGTACCTAAGTACCCGCAACTCCATGGTGAAGGCAATGTCACTCCATCACCAACCTCTTTGCATTGCAAGCACTTGCGTACCTACAACACTCCGAAGAAGGCAACGGCGCGCGATGCTCGACTCCACACACCTCACCACACCACACCACCGATGGCCAGCCAGCCAGCCAGCCCAGCTAAGGGCTAACCCACCAACCAACCACCAATGGCCTAGGCCAGCCGGATCCCACCTTCAAGTCCAAGCACAGCCAAGTGCAAGTACCGCCAAGTGTTCACCAACCAACCAACACACCACACCACACCACCGATGGCCAGCCAGCCAGCCAGCCCAGCTAAGGGCTAACCAACCAACCAACCACCAATGGCCCAGGCCAGCCGGATCCCACCTTCAAGTCCAAGCACAGCCAAGTGCAAGTACCGCCAAGTGTTCACCAACCAACCATCACACCAGGTCAGCCGGCCGGTACCCACCTTCAAGTGCCATTACCCTCGGGT
>NW_026525104.1:312500-322500 GCF_943734705.1 Anopheles coustani | reverse complement strand
TGGGATGTCAGAACTACACTATAAAGTTACCACATCAAGCAAGGCAAAGTACCTAGGTGAACCCTAGGAAGAAACACGGACCAAGTCAGATGGCCTAAGTCAAGAGTATAAGTGACCTAGGCAAAGTTGTATGGCGCTGAGGACCCTGAAAAATCGGGTTAGTGTAGTTAAGACAGGGGAGGTTTCAGGGTCGGCTGGACCTCCTTATTTCGGGTTTTGGCCTCCTCAAGAAGACAGACCTAGGCGAATTGCCTAGGGTGAAACTGCGAAGACCAATCGAATAGTAAGACAAGTTTTGACCGATCGCCCTAGGCAAGCTTGTATGAAGAAAGGGACCCTTAGGGTCATATGGAAATTCATGAAAAATCGGCTAAGTCCCAAAATTGGGATGTCAGAACTACACTAAAAAGTTACCACATCAAGCAAGGCAAAGTACCTAGGTGAACCCTAGGAAGAAACACGGACCAAGTCAGATGGCCTAAGTCAAGAGTATAAGTGACCTAGGCAAAGTTGTATGGCGCTGAGGACCCTGAAAAATCGGGTTAGTGTAGTTAAGACAGGGGAGGTTTCAGGGTCGGCCAGACCTCCTTATTTCGGGTTTTGGCCTCCTCAAGAAGACAGACCTAGGCGAATTGCCTAGGGTGAAACTGCGAAGACCAATCGAATAGTAAGACAAGTTTTGACCGATCGCCCTAGGCAAGCTTGTATGAAGAAAGGGACCCTATGGGTCATATGGAAATTCATGAAAAATCGGCTAAGTCCCAAAATTGGGATGTCAGAACTACACTATAAAGTTACCACATTAGCAAGGCAGACTTGTATGAAGAACGGGACCCAGGTGAAAGTAGCAAATATCCCAAACCGAACATGTATATTATACACACAAGAGTACGAACATAAAGGAACACGGACCAAGCGTGCCGAGAGAATCGGTACTATAGAGCCCTCGTGGTTCTACACAAAGACTTTATGTTAGGGGTTCAAGCCCCATAGTACTCAAACGGTGACAGTAGCAAATATCCAAAAACGAACTGGAATTTACATTCTGTTGGTCATGCGGTCGTCCAAAGGGGTCTAGTATCCTGGGATGACAAGCATCACGGGCACAGTCTCGTATCAAAACAGTCGAAGAGGCCCGCGAAAGCTTGCTTTCCATGGCTATGCGATGCACAAATTGAGTTTCTCCGTAGTTATACACAGCGCACAGGTGAAAGTAGCAAATATCCCAAATCGAACATGAATTTTATACACACAAGAGTACAAACATAAAGGAACACGGACCAAGCGTACCGAGAGAATCGGTACTAGAGCCCTTGTGGTTCTACATTGAGAGCCCTCGTGGTTCTACATAGATACTTTATGTTAGGGGTTCCAACCCCATAGTACTAGAACGGTGGAAGTAGCAAATAAACCGAACGTGGAATTTACTTTCTGATGGTCATGCGGTCGTCCAAAGGGGTCTAGTATCCTGGGATGACAAGCATCACGGGCACAGCTCGTATCAAAACAGTCGAAGAGGCCCGCGAAAGCTTGCTTTCCATGGCTATGCGATGCACAAATTGAGTTTACTCACCGTAGTATAAAACGAACGAACCGAACCTATCCGAGTAGGGATAATGGGCGCAGTAACATACTTCTGTGACCCAGCGAGAGTTGAACGAGGTGACATGAACTGTCAGTGGCTTATATCAGATGGGATACATACATGAGATTGCTTTCAAATCTACACTCGAAAACCTAACCAAGTAAAAGCGAACGTGGGGAGGATTCGAAACTGGTAACGAAATCTTAAGCTGGAAAGAGTCATCACTATGGATACATATTATGCGAAACCAATCAAGTGCTCATTACTGATCCAAAACCGAAGAGCACTAGTGAACACCTTAATCTCACCCTAGTTCACATCCAAGTGATCGACCACGTGTGTGAAGCAAAGACCAATCGAATTCCTCAATGGACCGAACACTATGAACAAATGGCCAAAAACGTTATAACTATCCAAACATACTACTATCTAGCGAAAGTCATCACGATGGAACCATACCATGATCTTTAACCTATAGCGCTCACCATATTCCTACCCAGAGTGCAAGTGAACAGATTGCCCACCCTTACCCAGTTCACAACCACGTGATCGACTAACATACCGAGGTTACCACAAGTCAAAGTTATACGTTTACAAGCGCAAGACCAATCGAAAACCCCGAAAGCAATCTCGACCCAAAATGTATTATCCGTGAGTGTAGTCGAGTCTCGTACTCGTCATCTGTAATCGTCGGATAGAATATCCAGTACACGGTTGTCTTTCCAAATGAAATCTACATACAGAACTCGCTCTTGGCAAATGGGTGGCAATGGCGCAATCAGGAGCGAGTTCCCGTCCGGGTGCCAAGTGATTGGCAAATGTCTGGGGGAAAGCAACCATATATTGATTTGTCTGTTAGTGTACTGGGTGTTTGAGGTATGTAGTATCCACGCTTGGTTGGGTGTGTCAGAGGACCATGGATGCGTTCACAACCCCAATTGGGGTACATCGGGAATGATTTTGTGGAACCGATGTGCCCGGCACACACTAAGTTTTGTTGCAAGTTAATAGTGTGCCATGTCCGGGGGGGTTGTGATTAAACTCTGGTGAATTGCGTACTGTGGTGATTGGGGTATGAAAGCCCCGCAGTTGCAATGATCGGACGCGCCTAGCGTGTCCTTTAGTTGATGGTAGGGAAATGAAGGCCCTTGTCAGCTCACCTAAGTATTCATGGAAGTTTGGCATAAGGTCGCTGTGGTAGGGGTATGAAGGCCCCGTCAGCGCATGCACAATCGGGCGCACGTGCGCTTAGCGGAGTCGAATGCCGCTCAAGTGCCTGTCCGGTGCATCGGGTGTGTGTGATACGAGGGCAATGAGGTTCGCACGGGGGCTCGCCTCCCGTGTGCTACCGGACTTGACAACATATAGAACGTGGTGTTTGCTCCTCCGGGTGCAATGGGACAATGAACATTCGAACGCAAAGTCGGAATTCTGGTTGATCCTACCAGTAATATACGCTCGTCTCAAAGGTTAAGCCATGCATGTCTAAGTACAAACAGATTTAATGTGAAACCGCATAAGGCTCAGTATAACAGCTATAATTTACGAGATCATCAACCTAGTTACTTGGATAACTGTGGAAAATCTAGAGCTAATACATGCAACATGCCAGGACCCTCGCGGGAACTGGTGCACTTATTAGTCAAACCAATCGCGGGTTCTCCGTGTCATTGAGTTGAAGTCTGGATAATGATGCTGATCGTATGGTCTCGCACCGACGACAGATCTCGCAAATATCTGCCCTATCAACTATGGATGGTAGTATAGAGGACTACCATGGTTGCAACGGGTAACGGGGAATCAGGGTTCGATTCCGGAGAGGGAGCCTGAGAAATGGCTACCACATCCAAGGAAGGCAGCAGGCGCGTAAATTACCCAATCCCGGGACGGGGAGGTAGTGACGAGAAATAACAATATGAAACTCTTTAATGATGTTTCATAATTGGAATGAGTAGAGCATAAATCCTTCTACGAGGATCAAGTGGAGGGCAAGTCTGGTGCCAGCAGCCGCGGTAATTCCAGCTCCACTAGCGTATATTAAAATTGTTGCGGTTAAAACGTTCGAAGTTGATACTTGTCCAACACAGTCCGGCTCCGCCGACCCGGTCAACCCGTGGTCGGTGGGCCAAGTCGGAATCTGGTTGCGACTCAATGGTGTGGTAGGGCACCAAGTCTGTGTCATGGTGTGCCCTTCAACGGGTGCAAGTGTTACATAGAGCTCGACCGCTCACGTTTACCTTGAACAAATTAGAGTGCTTAAAGCAGGGTGCCCAAACGCCCTAGAATAATCTTGCATGGAATAATGGAATACGACCTTGGTCTAATCTTTCATTGGTTTGTACTCAGACCGGAGGTAATGATTAACAGAAGTAGTTGGGGACACTAGTATTACGGCGCGAGAGGTGAAATTCGTAGACCGTCGTAAGACTAACTAAAGCGAAGGCATTTGTCAAGGATGCTTTCTTTAATCAAGAACGAAAGTTAGAGGATCGAAGGCGATTAGATACCGCCCTAGTTCTAACCGTAAACGATGCCAACTAGCAATTGGGAGACGCTACAACCAGGTGCTCTCAGTAGCTTCCGGGAAACCAAAGTCAGGTTCCGGGGGAAGTATGGTTGCAAAGTTGAAACTTAAAGGAATTGACGGAAGGGCACCACAATGAAATGGAGCTTGCGGTTCAATTTGACTCAACACGGGAAAACTTACCAGGTCCGAACTTATGGAGGTGAGACAGATTAATAGCTCTTTCTCAAATTTAAGGGTAGTGGTGCATGGCCGTTCTTAGTTCGTGGATTGATTTGTCTGGTTAATTCCGATAACGAACGTGACTCACATATGCTAACTAGAACGCAGTCAGCGTTAATGCGTCGATGCCGATTGGAACGGGTTAGGACCTTTCGGTGGAGTATGACCTGACACCTTCGCTGTTCGTGTGCGCAAGTGCACTTACGGTACGCTGCTTAGCAGGACAATTTGTGTTTAGCAAAATGAGATCGAGCGATAACAGGTCCGTGATGCCCTTAGATGTTCTGGGCTACACGCGTGCTACAATGTGGGTAGCAGCGTGTCTCCTATTCCGAGAGGAACGGGAAATCACTCAAATACTCACTTAGTAGGGATTATGGATTGCAATGGTCCATATGAACTCGGAACTTCTAGTAAGTGCTGGTCATCAGCCAGCGTTGAATACGTCCCTGCCCTTTGTACACACCGCCCGTCGCTACTACCGATGGATTATTTAGTGAGGTCTTTGGAGATGATCGTTCGCTGGATCCTCGTGAACCGCGTCTGCTTTATCGAAGTTGACCGAACTTGATGATTTAGAGGAAGTAAAAGTCGTAACAAGGTTTCCGTAGGTGAACCTGCGGAAGGATCATTAGTGGCCAAGTGATCCTTCCAGAAGTCCGAACCTGCGGGTTGAGACTTCGGCACAAGTTGCCATATGATAATTGACGAAACACTATAGAAGTCCGAACCTGCGGGTTGAGACTTCGGCACAAGTTGCCATATGATAATTGACGAAACACTATAGAAGTCCGAACCTGCGGGTTGAGACTTCGGCACAAGTTGCCATATGATAATTGACGAAACACTATAGAAGTCCGAACCTGCGGGTTGAGACTTAGGCACAAGTTGCCTTATATAAAACTTCGAACAAATACACAAGTCCGAACCTGCGGGTTGAGACTTAGGCACAAGTTGCCTTATACATGACTTCGAACAAATACACAAGTCCGAACCTGCGGGTTGAGACTTAGGCACAAGTTGCCATATGAACATTGACGAAACACTATGAAGTCCGAACCTGCGGGTTGAGACTTAGGCACAAGTTGCCTTATACATGACTTCGAACAAATACACAAGTCCGAACCTGCGGGTTGAGACTTAGGCACAAGTTGCCTTATATATAACTTCGAACAAATACACAAGTCCGAACCTGCGGGTTGAGACTTAGGCACAAGTTGCCTTATATAAAACTTCGAACAAATACACAAGTCCGAACCTGCGGGTTGAGACTTAGGCACAAGTTGCCTTATACATGACTTCGAACAAATACACAAGTCCGAACCTGCGGGTTGAGACTTAGGCACAAGTTGCCATATGAACATTGACGAAACACTATGAAGTCCGAACCTGCGGGTTGAGACTTAGGCACAAGTTGCCTTATACATGACTTCGAACAAATACACAAGTCCGAACCTGCGGGTTGAGACTTAGGCACAAGTTGCCTTATATATAACTTCGAACAAATACACAAGTCCGAACCTGCGGGTTGAGACTTAGGCACAAGTTGCCTTATACATACATTGGCCAAATAAACAGAAGTCCGAACCTGCGGGTTGAGACTTAATGCGATCTAGATACCAAGTTGACATCCAATACCTGTTGAGCAAAACCAAAGATTCCCTGTTCTCGAATGAATACACTATATAACAGGGAATCATGAAGAAATCAAGCAAGCGTGAAACAAAGTCATCACTTGGGCATGCTCGATAGCCAACCACATGACATTAACCTAAGAGAGCATGCAAACCACATGATACCTATAAACGATTAACCCGCCCTAGTTCAATCGTTCGCCAAGTGATGACTTCAGTATGGCTAAGAGAAAAACTTTTAAATGGGAAAAACTCTAAGTCCGAACCTCCGGGTTGAGACTTTCCGCGTCCGGAGGTACGCGTACCGCCTACCCGAAAGATGGTGAATCAGGGGTGTCCGATCAGCAATGGTCGGATGCCCCGTCGTAGTCCAACTATGACAATCAAAGTCAAGACCTCCGGGTTGAGACTTTCCGCGTCCGGAGGTACGCGTACCGCCTACCCGAAAGATGGTGTGCTTCTGGGGTATTCGATGAGTCGGATACCCCGTCGTAGTCCAACTATGACAATACAAAGTCAAGACCTCCGGGTTGAGACTTCCGCGTCGGAGGTGCGCGCACCGCCTACCCGAAAGATGATGAATCAGGGGTGTTCGATCAGCAATGGTCGGATGCCCCGTCGTAGTCCAACTATGACAATCAAAGTCAAGACCTCCGGGTTGAGACTTTCCGCGAGTACAAGCATAAAGGAACACGGACCAAGCCGTACCGAGAGAATCGGTACTAGAGCCCTCGTGGTTCTACATTGAGAGAGCCCTCGTGGTTCTCATTAGGGGCTTTATGCAAGTCGTACTCAATACTGTGGTGTGAAGTATAAAGTATAGTCCTCGCCTGGTCCACGCTGCTTCGGCGGTCCTGGGTAAGATAGTTAATTCTAGCTTGCCCTATAGTGGAATGAGGACACTTAATGCTTCGTCTTTTAGCGGCGGCTAGACTCCTCCTCACGGGGAACGAGTTGACGCGCACAGCGGCGGCTTACGCACTATGGCAATCATGGATGCCTGAAGATTCCGTGAAGTTCTCCCCTGGTCCACGCTGCCTCGGCAGTCCTGGGTAAAATGGAATATTTCCAGCTTGCCCTATAGTGGAAGAGGACTATCCAACAATACAAAGTCAAGACCTCCGGGTTGAGACTTTCCGCGTCGGTGGTGTCGCGCACCGCCTATCCGAAAGATGGTGTAACAGGGGTGTTCGATCAGCAATGGTCGGATGCCCCGTCATAGTCCAACTATGACAACCAAAGTCAAGACCTCCGGGTTGAGACTTTCCGCGTCCGGAGGTACGCGTACCGCCTACCCGAAAGATGGTGTGCTTCTGGGGTATTCGATGAGTCGGATACCCCGTCGTAGTCCAACTATGACAATCAAAGTCAAGACCTCCGGGTTGAGACTTCCGCGTCCGGAGGTACGCGTACCGCCTACCCGAAAGATGGTGTGCTTCTGGGGTATTCGATGAGTCGGATACCCCGTCGTAGTCCAACTATGACAATCAAAGTCAAGACCTCCGGGTTGAGACTTCCGCGTCCGGAGGTACGCGTACCGCCTACCCGAAAGATGGTGAATCAGGGGTGTTCGATCAGCAATGGTCGGATGCCCCGTCGTAGTCCAACTATGACAATCAAAGTCAAGACCTCCGGGTTGAGACTTTCTAAGAGTACAAGCATAAAGGAACACGGACCAAGCCGTACCGAGAGAATCGGTACTAGAGCCCTTGTGGTTCTACATTGAGAGAGCCCTCGTGGTTCTCATTAGGGGCTTTATGCAAGAAGTACTCAATACTGTGGTGTGAAGTATAAAGTATAGAGTCCTCCACTGGTCCACGCTGCTCCGGCGGTCCTGGGTAAGATAGTTCATTCTAGCTTGCCCTATGTGGAAGAGGACTCAATACCCTACCTGTTGAGCTTGAAACAAAGTCATCACTTGGGCATGCTCATATTGCCATACACAATTACATTATATTCGAATGAGCATGCAAGCGACCCTATATAGACCGAACCAAAACGATAGATACCGCCGTAGTTCACCCCCACCAAGTGATGACTTCAGTATGGCTAGTGTGTGAAGTATAAAGTATAGTCCTCCCCTGGTCCACACTGCTTCGGCGGTCCTGGGTAAGATAGTTAGTTCTAGCTTGCCCTATGTGGAAGAGGACACAATACTTAATACTTAGAGTACAAGCATAAAGGAACACGGACCAAGCCGTACCGAGAGAATCGGTACTAGAGCCCTCGTGGTTCTACATTGAGAGAGCCCTCGTGGTTCTCATTAGGGGCTTTATGCAAGTCGTACTCAATACTGTGGTGTGAAGTATAAAGTATAGAGTCCTCCACTGGTCCACGCTGCTCCGGCGGTCCTGGGTAAGATAGTTCATTCTAGCTTGCCCTATGTGGAAGAGGACTCAATACCCTACCTGTTGAGCTTGAAACAAAGTCATCACTTGGGCATGCTCATATTGCCATACAATATTCCATTATCTACTAATGAGCATGCAGCTATATGATTATAACCTGTAAACGATTACCCCGCCGTAGTTCAGCGCTTCAACCAAGTGATGACTTCAGTATGGCTAGTGTGTGAAGTATAAAGTATAGTCCTCCCCTGGTCCACACTGCTTCGGCGGTCCTGGGTAAGATAGTTAGTTCTAGCTTGCCCTATGTGGAAGAGGACACCATACTTAATACTGTGGTGTAATGAACAAAGTATAGTCCTCCACTGGTCCACGCTGCTTCGGCGGTCCTGGGTAAGATAGTTAGTTCTAGCTTGCCCTATGTGGAAGAGGGCATACAAGACAAAGTATAGTTCTCCCCTGGTCCACGCTGCTTCGGCGGTCCAGGGTAAGATAGTTAATTCTAGCTTGCCCTATGTGGAAGAGAGCATACATGAACCAAGAACGAAAGTTAGATCGAGGAATGATTCGACAACTAACCGATGGTATGAAATGTGAAGAATTCAAGCAAGCACACAATCAAGTCATCACTTGGGCATGCTCGATAGCCAACCCTATGACATTAACCTAGTAGAGCATGCGAAAACCAATATATATGTAAACGATGCCCCTCCCTAGTTCAGCGCTTCAACCAAGTGATGACTTCAGAATGGCTAAATCAAATCGGTTCAAAACATACCATCGGTACCCTATTGAAACACACAAGTCGATATCAAACCTCATGATTGTGTAGTCCTCCACTGGTCCACACTGCTCCGGCGGTCCTGGGTAAGATAGTTCATTCTAGCTTGCCCTATGTGGAAGAGGGCACATTACTCAATACTGTGGTGTTATGAACAAAGTATAGTCCTCCACTGGTCCACGCTGCTTCGGCGGTCCTGGGTAAGATAGTTAGTTCTAGCTTGCCCTATGTGGAAGAGGGCATACAAGACAAAGTATAGTTCTCCCCTGGTCCACGCTGCTTCGGCGGTCCTGGGTAAGATAGTTAATTCTAGCTTGCCCTATGTGGAAGAGATCATACATGAACCAAGAACGAAGGTTATGATCGAGGAATGATTCGACAACTAACCGATGGTATGAAATGTGAAGAATTCAAGCAAGCACACAATCAAGTCATCACTTGGGCATGCTCGATAGCCAACCTCATGACATTAACCTAGTAGAGCATGCGAAAACCAATATATATGTAAACGATGCCTCCCTAGTTCAGCGCTTCAACCAAGTGATGACTTCAGAATGGCTAAATCAAATCGGTTCAAACCATACCATCGGTATCCTATTGAAACACACAAGTCGATATCAAACCTCATGATTGTGTAGTCCTCCACTGGTCCACGCCGCTTCGGCCGTCCTGGGTAAAATGGAACATTCCAGCTTGCCCTATGTGGAAGAGGGCACATTACTCAATACTGTGGTGTGAAGTATAAAGTTCAGTTCTCCCCTGGTCCACGCTGCTTCGGCGGTCCTGGGTAAGATAGTTAATTCTAGCTTGCCCTATGTGGAAGAGGACACTTAATACTTCGTCTCTAAGCGGCGGCTTGACTCCTCCCTACGGGGAACGGGTTTACGCGCACAGCGGCGGCTTACGCAC
>NW_026525104.1:235000-305000 GCF_943734705.1 Anopheles coustani | reverse complement strand
TAGAAAGATATAATTTCTAAGTCCGGATTAGTGCTGTCAGTGGGGCCGCCGCTAACAGGTCCTGCACGGCCACCGTGGGGCTTGACTTGGCGCTATTCCGGACTTGGGGCGATCACGATGTCCCCGTGCGGGACTTAGAAGATGGAAGAACACAAGTACCCTTATCCCATGACTTGTGAGCGATTGGCATACGTTACCACATGAAGAGAAAAATTGGCTAAGTCCCGGATCCATATTATTTGAAGAGAAAAATCGGCTAAGTCCCGGTTCCATATTATATGAAGAGAAAAATCGGCTAAGTCCAGGATCCATATCATATGAAGAGAAATATCGGCTAAGTCCAGGATCCATATATAATAACCTAATAATCGGCTAAGTCCAGGATCCGTATTATATGAAGAGAAAAATCGGCTAAGTCCAGGATCCATATATAATAACCTAATAATCGGCTAAGTCCAGGATCCATATTATATGAAGAGAAAAATCGGCTAAGTCCAGGATCCATATATAATAACCTAAAAATCGGCTAAGTCCAGGATCCATATAATATGATGAGAAAAATCGGCTAAGTCCCAGATTGGGTCTGTCAGACATACACTTTCAAGTTACCACACAAGCAAGCAAGAAGGCCGTGTGAAGGATCCATATGACATGAAGAGAAAAATTGGCTAAGTCCCAGATTGGGTCTGTCAGAAATACACTTCCAAGTTACCACACAAGCAAGCAAGATGGTCTAGTGATGGATCCATATGATATGAAGAGAAAAATCGGCTAAGTCCAGGATCCATATAATATGAAGAGAAAAATCGGCTAAGTCCCAGATTGGGTCTGTCAGAAATACACTTCCAAGTTACCACACAAGCAAGCAAGATGGCCTAGTGATGGATCCATATGATATGAAGAGAAAAATCGGCTAAGTCCCAGATTGGGTCTGTCAGAAATACACTTCCAAGTTACCACACAAGCAAGCAAGATGGCCTAGTGATGGATCCATATAATATGAAGAGAAAAATCGGCTAAGTCCCAGATTGGGTCTGTCAGAAATACACTTCCAAGTTACCACACAAGCAAGCAAGATGGCCTAGTGATGGATCCATATGATATGAAGAGAAAAATCGGCTAAGTCCCAGATTGGGTCTGTCAGAAATACACTTCCAAGTTACCACATGAGCAAGCAAGATGGCCTAGTGATGGATCCATATAATATGCAGAGAAAAATCGGCTAAGTCCCAGATTGGGTCTGTCAGAAATACACTTCCAAGTTACCACATGAGCAAGCAAGTTACCACATGAAGAGAAAGCCGGCAAAGTCTGGGAATGTTACCACATGAACTGGAAAATGGGCAAAAACCTACCTTCACAGGGAACGTGAATAAGTAAGGCTGTAGACATCGGATCGACAAGCCAAAGACTGATATGGAAAGGAAATGAGTAGTACTAGCTTTCCTGAGAGTTGCAGAGCTTAGACTGCATATGAACGAAAGTTATTAAGCGTCAAAGTCAGAGAAGTTACCCAAAGGAACACAAGTTCCAACTTAGAGCATGTATACCGCCTAGACGGTAAGAGGTACGGCCAGGCTGAGGAATAAGGAAATGTTGGCCAACATGTTCCCTAACTATCCCCCGAAGACCGCAAAGCAATCCAACATCAACCAAGAAAGTTATAGCCCCGCGACAAAAGTTGCGGGTACTTAGGTACTTGCAAGGAGATGGTGGTATGGTGGTGTTGCGTGTGTGGTGTTCGATTAGAAAGATATAATTTCTAAGTCCGGATTAGTGCTGTCAGTGGGGCCGCCGCTAACAGGTCCTGCACGGCCACCGTGGGGCTTGACTTGGCGCTATTCCGGACTTGGGGCGATCACGATGTCCCCGTGCGGGACTTAGAAGATGGAACAACACAAGTACCCTTATCCCATGACTTGTGAGCGATTGGCATACGTTACCACATGAAGAGAAAAATTGGCTAAGTCCCGGATCCATATTATATGAAGAGAAAAATCGGCTAAGTCCAGGATCCATATCATATGAAGAGAAATATCGGCTAAGTCCAGGATCCATATATAATAACCTAATAATCGGCTAAGTCCAGGATCCGTATTATATGAAGAGAAAAATCGGCTAAGTCCAGGATCCATATATAATAACCTAATAATCGGCTAAGTCCAGGATCCATATTATATGAAGAGAAAAATCGGCTAAGTCCAGGATCCATATATAATAACCTAAAAATCGGCTAAGTCCAGGATCCATATAATATGATGAGAAAAATCGGCTAAGTCCCAGATTGGGTCTGTCAGACATACACTTTCAAGTTACCACACAAGCAAGCAAGAAGGCCGTGTGAAGGATCCATATGACATGAAGAGAAAAATTGGCTAAGTCCCAGATTGGGTCTGTCAGAAATACACTTCCAAGTTACCACACAAGCAAGCAAGATGGTCTAGTGATGGATCCATATGATATGAAGAGAAAAATCGGCTAAGTCCAGGATCCATATAATATGAAGAGAAAAATCGGCTAAGTCCCAGATTGGGTCTGTCAGACATACACTTTCAAGTTACCACACAAGCAAGCAAGATGGCCTAGTGATTGATCCATATGATATGAAGAGAAAAATCGGCTAAGTCCGAGATTGGGTCTGTCAGACATACACTTCCAAGTTACCACACAAGCAAGCAAGATGGCGTATTGATGGATCCATATGATATGAAGAGAAAAATCGGCTAAGTCCGAGATTGGGTCTGTCAGAAATACACTTCCAAGTTACCACACAAGCAAGCAAGATGGCCTAGTGATGGATCCATATGATATGAAGAGAAAAATCGGCTAAGTCCCAGATTGGGTCTGTCGGAAATACACTTCCAAGTTACCACACAAGCAAGCAAGATGGCCTAGTGATGGATCCATATGATATGAAGAGAAAAATCGGCTAAGTCCCAGATTGGGTCTGTCAGACATACACTTTCAAGTTACCACACAAGCAAGCAAGATGGCCTAGTGATTGATCCATATGATATGAAGAGAAAAATCGGCTAAGTCCGAGATTGGGTCTGTCAGACATACACTTCCAAGTTACCACACAAGCAAGCAAGTTACCACATGAAGAGAAAGCCGGCAAAGTCCGGGAATGTTACCACATGAACTGGAAAATGGGCAAAAACCTACCTTCACAGGGAACGTGAATAACTAAGGCTGTAGACATTGGATCGACAAGCCAAAGACTGATATGGAAAGGAAATGAGTAGTACTAGCTTTCCTGAGAGTTGCAGAGCTTAGACTGCATATGAACGGAAGATATTAAGCGTCAAAGTCAGAAAAGTTGCCCGAAGGAACACAAGTTCCAACTTAGAGCATGAATACCGCCTAGACGGTAGGAGGTACGGCCAGGCTGAGGAATAAGAAAATGTTGGCCAACATGTTCCCTAACTATCCCCCGAAGACCGCAAAGCAATCCAACATCAACCAAGAAAGTTATAGCCCGATCAAGGAAACACCTACTTTGCACCGATTTTGCACCAAATACATGTACCAAGCACCTTCGGTTGCATACCTGCAGGGGTTTACCATAGTAGGCCATGGAAGACCGATATACCGAACATAATCACTTTCTATCTCCTCGGGTGTTTGAGATAGCGCTTTGCGGTACAAGAACGAAAGTTAGACTTTATTTTGGTGCATCTTTTTGCCCAAGATCACAAGACCCTATCTACCAAGGCAAGAAAGTTGTGTGGGGACAAAATGTCCAAAAGTGCCCAAAGTGGCACACTTGAACCATATATTCGAGAAAAACACAAGTGTGGGCCCGAGCTAGCAAGTTGAAATGTTCTGACCGTCAGTAGCCCTAGTTGAGGTGCACTTATCATTATATGAGGCCAACGTGCCAGCTAGTCTCTAAAGGGGCGATATGGGTGTTCCAAGGTTTGTACCCAATTGAGGAAAAAACAGGGTAAGGTACGGTGTACCGCGAATAACTCGGGCTATAGATGTCCGATCGATGAGTTTGGCATATGTATGGAAAGGTCTCGACGAGACCTAACTACCCTGAAAGTATGAAGGCAAAGACTTGAATGACCGGGAAGTAATTAAGTGCACAAGTGGTAAAGTTGCACCAAAGTCCATGTTACCCGAAGTGGTACATGAACACCCAATATTCGACCAAAACACAAGTTTAGAGACGAGCTAGCGAGCTACATTGTTCAGACCGTCAGTAGCCCGCATCAAGACACGCATTTCATTATATTGAGCCTAGCCGCTAGCTCGACTCGAAGTCGGTCATATGGTTGGTTGATGTTTTGGACCGACCACGTGGTGTACCAAGGTTATGTACCTTTCATGAATTAAAACTCTGGCTGTATGGCACTGAGCGACAAGCTAAGGTGTGATTTGGAATAGTCTTGAGTGGGACTATTTAGGAAAAATGCGAACAAAAAATCACAAAGTCCTTGGGCGAAGCTATTAGCGAAACATAGAGCAAATTGGTACCAAAAACTATGGAAATGGGACTTGAGTCAAAAATAACCGCAAGTTGGAGAAGAGATAGCAAGCTTGCGTAGAAAAATTATATTTGGTGCATGGTATCACCAACAAAAAAGTATATGGGGCCAAGGTGCTGGCTGGCCTCCAAAGTGGAGATATGGGCGATCCAAAGTTTGTACCCAAGTACGAACAAGTATGGAAAAAACAGGGTAAGGTACCAAGTACCATTAATAACTTCGGCTGTAGATGGCCGAGCGAGGCAAACGGCTCACCGTTGGAAAGGTCTTGGGGAGACCTATCTACCCTGAAAGTTTCATGAGGCTGAGTTGAAATACCACGGAGATATTAGGTGATGATGGTCCAATTCGGGGACCAAGTCGCAGGAAATGGCACTTGACCAAAATCACCCTTGGAAGGTGAATACCGGCTTACCGGTAAGAGATAGCGACTTGGCGTTGAATATTCATAAGTTGGGCGTGTAGAGACGCAACTTTTATTATATGGGGCCAACCCGGTCAGGGTGCTCCAAGTCGGTCGTTTGGTCGGTTTATGGTTTGGGCCGACCACGTGGTGTACCAAGTTGAGGTACCTTTCATGAATTATAACTCGGTCAGTTTGCCACCGAGCGACAAGCTGCGGTGTGTTTTGGAATGGTCTTGAGTGGGACTATCAAGGAAAAATACCAATCGAAAATCAGCTTGTCCATGGCCGAAGCTATTAGTGAAACATATAGCAAAATGGGTCCAAAAACGAATGAAATGGGAATTGGACCAAGAATAACGGCAAGTTGGAGAAGAGATAGCAAGTTGGCGTAGAACAATTATATTTGGTGCATGGCATGACCAACAAAAAAGTATATGGGGCCAAGGTGCTGGCTGGCCTCCAAAGTGGAGATATGGGCGATCCAAAGTTTGTACCCAAGTACGAACAAGTATGGAAAAAACAGGGTAAGGTACCAAGTACCATGAATAACTTCGGCTGTATATGGCCGAGCGAGGCAAACGGCTCACCGTTGGAAAGGTCTCGGGGAGACCTATCTACCCTGAAAGTTTCATGAGGCTGAGTTGAAAGACCACGGAGATATTAGGTGATGATGGTCCAATTCGGGGACCAAGTCGCAGGAAATGGCGCTTGACCAAAATCACCCTTGGAAGGTGAATACCGGCTTACCGGTAAGAGATAGCGACTTGGCGTAGAATATTCATAAGTTGGGCGTGTAGAGACGCAACTTTTATTATATGGGGCCAACCCGGTCAGGGTGCTCCAAGTCGGTCGTTTGGTTGGTTTATGGTTTGGGCCGACCACGTGGTGTGCCAAGTTGAGGTACCTTTCATGAATTATAACTTGGTCAGTTTGCCACCGAGCGACAAGCTGCGGTGTGTTTTGGAATGGTCTTGAGTGGGACTATCAAGGAAAAATACAAATAGAAAATCAGCTTGTCCATGGCCGAAGCTATTAGTGAAACATATAGCAAAATGGGTCCAAAAACGAATGAAATGGGACTTGGACCAAGAATAACGGCAAGTTGGAGAAGAGATAGCAAGTTGGCGTAGAACAATTATATTTGGTGCATGGTATTACCAACAAAAAAGTATATGAGGCCAAGGTGCTGGCTGGCCTCCAAAGTGGAGATATGGGCGATCCAAAGTTTGTACCCAAGTATGGCAAAAACTGGTAGAGGTACCTTTCATGAATTACTGCTCAGGCTGTATGGCACTTAGCGGGACGCTTGGCTCTGGTATGGAATAGTCTTGAGTGGGACTATCAAGGAAAAATACGAACAAAAAATCACCATGTCCACGGACGAAGGTATTAGCGAAACTTAGAGCGAAATTGCGACCAAGTCGCTGGAAATGGCCCTTGGACCAAGTATACCGTCAAGGCGGTACGAGATAGCGAGTTGACGTTGAACATTTATAAGTTTGCCTACAAGAGACAAAAGTTTAGTTATATGGGGCCAACCCGCTCAGGGTTGTCCAAGTCGGTCATATGGCTGATCGAAATTTTCGACCAAGTACTGAGAAAACAGGGTAAGGTACCGTGTACCTCGAATAACTTCGGCTGTAGATGTCCGAGCGAGGCGAACGGCATAGCGTTGGAAAGGTCTTGAGGTGCTCTAGGCACCCTGAAAGTATGAGAAAGCTATCTGGAAAACTTGTGGAGATATTAGAGAAACATAGGGCCCAAAAGATACCAAGTCGCAGGAAATGGGCCCTCCATGAACACCCTAAAATCCCAATTACGGCTAAGTTGCAGGCCAGCTAGCGAAGTGAAATGTTCTAGGCATAACTAGAACACGTTAAGACGCAACTTTTTGAATAAGAACTTTTTTCGATATCTGGTCCCCAAAGGGGGGATATGGGCGATCCAAGGATTTTTCCAAGTTTCGGTACTTTTTACGGTATCGCTCATAGCTCCGGCTGTAAGCAAGCAAATGACAATTAAAGACATGATTTGGAAAGGTATTGAGTAGTACTAACTTACGTTAGAACACAGCGAAGCGCTATCGGTTCATGGCAAGGCCGATATAAACAGTCAAAGATGAAAAATGTTGATAAAATGAACAAAAATTACCTTGGTACGCGAATAGCGGCCAGGGATGAAGAGGTACGAAGTTGGTGTAGAACAATTATAATTAGGGCTTGGTACGCTCTAAAAGTTTGCCGAAGACCGCAAAGCGCTCAGACCCATAGAAAGTGGCCATTTGGGCCGAACAGTGCATGCAAAGAGGTGAAAATGCAAAAATTGCACTTTGGGGGGCGATTTGAGGGGGGAAGGAGGGGTCGGAGGGCAAAATGTCCCTTGACCAAAAAGTCTTATCTCGTCGAGATCTACAACATTGCAGAAGACCGCAAAGCGCTAGCTCGCAATCGAAAAATCGAGAATTTGAAAATTTTCTAAGTCTTGGGCTCCCTAAGGAAAAGTTTCAAAAATCACGTTTGTCCCCAATTTTGAAGGGGAAGGAGTCGGTTCCGGGGCATGGTGTCTTCGGCAAAAAGTCTTATCTTTTTGCGTACTTTCGACTAGTTCAATAAAAATTTTTGACCCAAAATTTGTTCGGCGGACCCCTAGGTCGAAAAACCCGAAAAAAGTCGAAAAAAGTCGAAAATGTCGAAAAATGAGAAAACCTCATATTCGGACTCTACACGAGCCCCAGATATTGAAAAGTGAAATCCGCGGTCGATTTGGAACAAAAAATTGACCTAGGCAAAGTTGTATGGAGGTAGGGACCCCTGAGAAAAAAGTTTGGTCCCGAGGCTCCTTGGACCACCAAGTCCCTAGGTCGGACCAAAATCGGAAAAAATCCGACCAAAGTCGAAAGTGTCGAAAATTTTAAAAAACCCCTTTTGGGGCCCTATGGCCTCCCTAGATAATGAAAAGTGAGGTCCGCGGCCGATCCGGAAGAAAAACTTGACCTAGGGAAACTTGTATGACGGTGGGGACCCAAAAAAATTTCGATGAGTGTAGTTTAGACAGGCCGGAAAATGTATCGGTGGTCCGTATCAAGGGACGTCTTTTAGTTCCATGGGGTGGTGGTCGTCGAACAAAGTCGCCTAGGTCGACCACCAGAAAGACCAGTCGTGTTGTAATGGATGTTTTGACCACTTTACTAGGGAAACCTAGTAGGTCGAAGCAAATTTGGGGTTCGAGATGAGTTGGTGAAAGTTGGTCCAACCTAGGTGTGCTTGGTGGAGGTTGACCATGAAAGTAGAGCATGATGGGAATGACCATAACTTTGGTTCTAGATGTCGGATCGATACACTTTCGGCAGTTTTGGAAAGGTGAAGGCCTGCTCTAGCTATGTTTCCTACCAAGCTGAGCGCCTACTAGTGACCCGGAGGAGGTATTAAGGGTCAAAGGCAAAAAGGGGTACCCTAAAGTGCATGTGACCAAGAAAATGGGAAAAACGGTATCGCCTATAGCTCAGGCTGTATGGCTCGGATCGGAAAGCTTGGATATGCGTTGGAAAGGTCTTGACGAGCGCTAGCTATGTGTCCTACCAAGCGAAGCGCTAGGTGTTGAGCAAGTCGGTCATATTAGAGGGCAAAGGTGAAAAATGGTGGTTTAGAGGCGAAAATTCACCTTATGATCGAAAATAGCGGGCGAACGATAAGAGCTACGAACACGGCGTAGAACAATCATAAGTACGTTACCACAAGACCTAACTTTGGCCAATATAGAGCGAGAAGATCGGAGGTACCCATCAGGGTGATATGGCTGGTTCAAAGTTGGACCAAAACGAGACTTGAGAAATGGGTTGAAACACGGTATCGCGAATAACTCAGGCTGTATAGAACGGATTGACAAGCTAAGGTCAGTGTTGGAAAGGTTGAACCGAGCGCTAACTATAATCCCAAACAACCGAAGCGCTAAGTGTTGAGCAAAACGGAGTTATTAAGCGACAAAGTCGAAAAATAATACCAAAATGGCCAAAAATCACACAAGACCAAGAATACCGAGCAGGCGGTAAGAGATAGCGGGTTGACGTTGAATACTTATAAGTTTGCCTCTACAAGACCTAAAAGTCGGCCATAGAAAGCAAGAAGATCGGACCACTCTGGAAGGGTGATACGAGTGGTCAAAAATTGGCAAAAATGAAACATGGCTAAAATGGATTTGACTTGTGCACCGTATAGCTCCGGCTGTATGGCATGGATTGTTGAGCTAGGATATGTTTTGGAAAGGTAACACCCAACGCTAGATACGACTAGAAGAAAGCAAAGCGCTAACTAGCATGATTTGGAAGTTATTAAGCGACAAAGTCGAAAAATGTTACCAAAATTGAAACTCGAGTACATTGGGCCAAAAAGTACAAGTTGTGAAATTTGGACTTACGAGTAAAATACCGAGCAGGCGGTAAGAGATAGAGACTTGGGGTAGAACAATTATAAGTTCGGCATGTTATAACCTATATTTGGCCCGAACATAGTGTCGAGATCGGTGGTACCCAAAAGGGTGGTACAGGTGTTAGATGGTTTTCCCAGAGCATAAGCTCCACATGATATGGAAAACGGGAAACATCATAACTTCGGCTGTATGGCATGGAATGGAACGAACAAGGTATCGATGGAAAGAGAAAAGGTAGCGCTAACTATAATTCCTACCAAGCAAAGCGCTAGCATGTGACCGTTCGGGTGTTATTGTGAGTCAAAGACAGAAATTGTTACCACGAGAGGCGAAAATCCGGCTAAGTCCAAAAATACCGGGCTGGCGGTAAGAGATACGGCTTGGCCGTAGAACATTTATAAGTTGGCCAAGACAAGACCTAAGTTTCGTCCATAGACGACAAGAAGATCGAAGATACCTGAAGGTGAGATATGGGCGTCCCAAAGTGGGCCTTTGAAAAAGTGACAAACTTCCCTTATAACAGCATACACCAAATATCTCTGGCTCTATGGCACCGAATAAGAAGTTAAGCTCAGCGATAGAAAGGTGATAGTCAGCGCTAAATATCATACGAACAGAGTGAAGCGCTAAAGGGAAAGGATCTTGGTGATATAAGGTGACAAAGTCGAGAAAAGTTGCCTCAAAATCATGAAAAATGTGAAAAAATGGCTAAGTCCCGGGTGCCTTAAGGGCAGGTTGATCGAATGTACCGAGCTGGCGGTACGAGATAGAGACTTGGTGTAGAACAATTATATGTTTGGCATGGCAAGACCTACATTCGGCCAATACAAAGTGAGAAGATCAAAGATACCCGCAAGGGTGATATTGGTGTCCAAAGGAAAAAAGCACTAAGTCTTGGGAAACTTATATGAAGAAAAAGGACCCTGATGGGTCATATGGGATGGATCGAAAAATCGGCTAAGTCCCAAAATGGGGATGTCAGAACTACACTCATGTGTTACCACATCAAGCAAGGCAAACTTATATGAAGGAAAGGACCCTGATGGGTCATATGGTATTGATCGAAAAATCGGCTAAGTCCCAAAATGGGGATGTCAGAACTACACTCAAATGTTACCACACCAAGCAAGGCAAACTTATATGAAGCAAAGGACCCTGATGGGTCATATGGTATTTTACGAAAAATCGGCTAAGTCCCAAAATGGGGATGTCAGAACTACACTCAAATGTTACCACACCAAGCAAGGCAAACTTATATGAAGCAAAGGACCCTGATGGGTCATATGGTATTTTACGAAAAATCGGCTAAGTCCCAAAATGGGGATGTCAGAACTACACTCAAATGTTACCACACCAAGCAAGGCAAACTTATATGAAGCAAAGGACCCTGATGGGTCATATGGTATTTTACGAAAAATCGGCTAAGTCCCAAAATGGGGATGTCAGAACTACACTCAAATGTTACCACACCAAGCAAGGCAAACTTATATGAAGGCAAGGACCCTGATGGGTCATATGGTATTTTACGAAAAATCGGCTAAGTCCCAAAATGGGGATGTCAGAACTACACTCAAATGTTACCACACCAAGCAAGGCAAACTTATATGAAGCAAAGGACCCTGATGGGTCATATGGTATTTTACGAAAAATCGGCTAAGTCCCAAAATGGGGATGTCAGAACTACACTCAAATGTTACCACACCAAGCAAGGCAAACTTATATGAAGGCAAGGACCCTGATGGGTCATATGGTATTTTACGAAAAATCGGCTAAGTCCCAAAATGGGGATGTCAGAACTACACTAAAAAGTTACCACACCAAGCAAGGCAAACTTATATGAAGCAAAGGACCCATATGGGTCATATGGTATTTTACGAAAAATCGGCTAAGTCCCAAAATGATGATGTCAGAACTACACTCAAATGTTACCATACCAAGCAAGGCAAACTTATATGAAGCAAAGGACCCTGATGGGTCATATGGTATTTTACGAAAAATCGGCTAAGTCCCAAAATGGGGATGTCAGAACTACACTCAAATGTTACCACACCAAGCAAGGCAAACTTATATGAAGCAAAGGACCCTGATGGGTCATATGGTATTTTACGAAAAATCGGCTAAGTCCCAAAATGGGGATGTCAGAACTACACTCAAATGTTACCACACCAAGCAAGGCAAACTTATATGAAGCAAAGGACCCTGATGGGTCATATGGTATTTTACGAAAAATCGGCTAAGTCCCAAAATGGGGATGTCAGAACTACACTCAAATGTTACCACACCAAGCAAGGCAAACTTATATGAAGGCAAGGACCCTGATGGGTCATATGGTATGGATCGAAAAATCGGCTAAGTCCCAAAATGGGGATGTCTGAACTACACTCAAATGTTACCACATCAAGCAAGGCAAACTTATATGAAGGAAAGGACCCTGATGGGTCATATGGTATTTTACGAAAAATCGGCTAAGTCCCAAAATGGGGATGTCAGAACTACACTCATGTGTTACCACACCAAGCAAGGCAAACTTATATGAAGGCAAGGACCCTGATGGGTCATATGGTATTTTACGAAAAATCGGCTAAGTCCCAAAATGATGATGTCAGAACTACACTCAAATGTTACCACACCAAGCAAGGCAAACTTATATGAAGCAAAGGACCCTGATGGGTCATATGGTATTGATCGAAAAATCGGCTAAGTCCCAAAATGGGGATGTCAGAACTACACTCAAATGTTACCACACCAAGCAAGGCAAACTTATATGAAGCAAAGGACCCATATGGGTCATATGGTATTTTACGAAAAATCGGCTAAGTCCCAAAATGATGATGTCAGAACTACACTCAAATGTTACCATACCAAGCAAGGCAAACTTATATGAAGGAAAGGACCCATATGGGTCATATGGTATTTTACGAAAAATCGGCTAAGTCCCAAAATGAGGATGTCAGAACTACACTCAAATGTTACCACACCAAGCAAGGCAAACTTATATGAAGCAAAGGACCCATATGGGTCATATGGTATTGATCGAAAAATCGGCTAAGTCCCAAAATGGGGATGTCAGAACTACACTCATGTGTTACCACACCAAGCAAGGCAAACTTATATGAAGGCAAGGACCCTGATGGGTCATATGGTATTTTACGAAAAATCGGCTAAGTCCCAAAATGATGATGTCAGAACTACACTCAAATGTTACCACACCAAGCAAGGCAAACTTATATGAAGCAAAGGACCCTGATGGGTCATATGGTATTGATCGAAAAATCGGCTAAGTCCCAAAATGGGGATGTCAGAACTACACTCAAATGTTACCACACCAAGCAAGGCAAACTTATATGAAGCAAAGGACCCATATGGGTCATATGGTATTTTACGAAAAATCGGCTAAGTCCCAAAATGGGGATGTCAGAACTACACTCATGTGTTACCACACCAAGCAAGGCAAACTTATATGAAGCAAAGGACCCTGATGGGTCATATGGTATTTTACGAAAAATCGGCTAAGTCCCAAAATGGTGATGTCAGAACTACACTAAAATGTTACCACACCAAGCAAGGCAAACTTATATGAAGGCAAGGACCCTGATGGGTCATATGGTATTTTACGAAAAATCGGCTAAGTCCCAAAATGGTGATGTCAGAACTACACTAAAATGTTACCACACCAAGCAAGGCAAACTTATATGAAGGCAAGGACCCTGATGGGTCATATGGTATGGATCGAAAAATCGGCTAAGTCCCAAAATGGGGATGTCTGAACTACACTCAAATGTTACCACATCAAGCAAGGCAAACTTATATGAAGGAAAGGACCCTGATGGGTCATATGGTATTTTACGAAAAATCGGCTAAGTCCCAAAATGGGGATGTCAGAACTACACTCATGTGTTACCACACCAAGCAAGGCAAACTTATATGAAGGCAAGGACCCTGATGGGTCATATGGTATTTTACGAAAAATCGGCTAAGTCCCAAAATGATGATGTCAGAACTACACTCAAATGTTACCACACCAAGCAAGGCAAACTTATATGAAGCAAAGGACCCTGATGGGTCATATGGTATTGATCGAAAAATCGGCTAAGTCCCAAAATGGGGATGTCAGAACTACACTCAAATGTTACCACACCAAGCAAGGCAAACTTATATGAAGCAAAGGACCCATATGGGTCATATGGTATTTTACGAAAAATCGGCTAAGTCCCAAAATGATGATGTCAGAACTACACTCAAATGTTACCATACCAAGCAAGGCAAACTTATATGAAGGAAAGGACCCATATGGGTCATATGGTATTTTACGAAAAATCGGCTAAGTCCCAAAATGGGGATGTCAGAACTACACTCAAATGTTACCATACCAAGCAAGGCAAACTTATATGAAGCAAAGGACCCTGATGGGTCATATGGTATTTTACGAAAAATCGGCTAAGTCCCAAAATGGGGATGTCAGAACTACACTAAAATGTTACCACACCAAGCAAGGCAAACTTATATGAAGGCAAGGAACCTGATGGGTCATATGGTATTTTACGAAAAATCGGCTAAGTCCCAAAATGATGATGTCAGAACTACACTAAAAGGTTACCACACCAAGCAAGGCAAACTTATATGAAGGCAAGGACCCTGATGGGTCATATGGTATTTTACGAAAAATCGGCTAAGTCCCAAAATGGGGATGTCAGAACTACACTCAAATGTTACCACACCAAGCAAGGCAAACTTATATGAAGGCAAGGACCCTGATGGGTCATATGGTATTTTACGAAAAATCGGCTAAGTCCCAAAATGATGATGTCAGAACTACACTCAAATATTACCACACCAAGCAAGGCAAACTTATATGAAGCAAAGGACCCTGATGGGTCATATGGTATTTTACGAAAAATCGGCTAAGTCCCAAAATGGGGATGTCAGAACTACACTCAAATGTTACCACACCAAGCAAGGCAAACTTATATGAAGCAAAGGACCCTGATGGGTCATATGGTATTTTACGAAAAATCGGCTAAGTCCCAAAATGGGGATGTCAGAACTACACTCAAATGTTACCACACCAAGCAAGGCAAACTTATATGAAGGCAAGGTCCGTGATGGGTCATATGGTATTTTACGAAAAATCGGCTAAGTCCCAAAATGATGATGTCAGAACTACACTAAAAAGTTACCACATCAAGCAAGGTAAACTACCTAGGTGAACCCTAGGAAGAAACACGGATCAAGTCAGATGGCCTAAGTCAAGAGTGCAAGTGACCTAGGCAAAGTTGTATGACGGTGAGGACCCTGAAAAATCTGGTTAGTGTAGTTTAGACAGGGGAGGTTTTTGGGTCGGCTGAACCTCCTTATTTTGGGTTTTGACCTCCTCAAGAAGCTACACCTAGGCAAACTGCCTAGGGTGAAAGTGCGAAGACCAATCGAATAGTAAGACAAGTTTTGACCGATCGCCCTAGGCAAGCTTGTATGAAGAAAGGGACCCTATGGGTCATATGGAAATACATGAAAAATCGGCTAAGTCCCAAAATTGGGATGTCTGAACTACACTAAAAAGTTACCACATCAAGCAAGGCAAAGTACCTAGGTGAACCCTAGGAAGAAACACGGACCAAGTCGGATGACCTAAGTCAAGAGTACAAGTGACCTAGGCAAAGTTGTATGGCGCTGAGGACCCTGAAAAATCGGGTTAGTGTAGTTCAGACAGGGGAGGTTTTTGGGTCGGCTGAACCTCCTTATTTTGGGTTTTGACCTCCTCAAGAAGCTACACCTAGGCAAACTGCCTAGGGTGAAAGTGCGAAGACCAATCGAATAGTAAGACAAGTTTTGACCGATCGCCCTAGGCAAGCTTGTATGAAGAAAGGGACCCTATGGGTCATATGGAAATACATGAAAAATCGGCTAAGTCCCAAAATTGGGATGTCTGAACTACACTAAAAAGTTACCACATCAAGCAAGGCAAAGTACCTAGGTGAACCCTAAGAAGAAACACGGACCAAGTCAGATGGCCTAAGTCAAGAGTACAAGTGACCTAGGCAAAGTTGTATGGCGCTGAGGACCCTGAAAAATCGGGTTAGTGTAGTTCAGACAGGGGAGGTTTTTGGGTCGGCTGAACCTCCTTATTTTGGGTTTTGACCTCCTCAAGAAGCTACACCTAGGCAAACTGCCTAGGGTGAAAGTGCGAAGACCAATCGAATAGTAAGACAAGTTTTGACCGATCGCCCTAGGCAAGCTTGTATGAAGAAAGGGACCCTATGGGTCATATGGAAAATCCATGAAAAATCGGCTAAGTCCCAAAATTGGGATGTCTGAACTACACTAAAAAGTTACCACATCAAGCAAGGCAAAGTACCTAGGTGAACCCTAAGAAGAAACACGGACCAAGTCAGATGGCCTAAGTCAAGAGTACATGTGACCTAGGCAAAGTTGTATGGCGCTGAGGACCCTGAAAAATCGGGTTAGTGTAGTTCAGACAGGGGAGGTTTTTGGGTCGGCTGAACCTCCTTATTTTGGGTTTTGACCTCCTCAAGAAGACAGACCTAGGCAAACTGCCTAGGGTGAAAGTGCGAAGACCAATCGAATAGTAAGACAAGTTTTGACCGATCGCCCTAGGCAAGCTTGTATGAAGAAAGGGACCCTTAGGGTCATATGGAAATTCATGAAAAATCGGCTAAGTCCCAAAATTGGGATGTCAGAACTACACTATAAAGTTACCACATCAAGCAAGGCAAAGTACCTAGGTGAACCCTAGGAAGAAACACGGACCAAGTCAGATGGCCTAAGTCAAGAGTATAAGTGACCTAGGCAAAGTTGTATGGCGCTGAGGACCCTGAAAAATCGGGTTAGTGTAGTTAAGACAGGGGAGGTTTCAGGGTCGGCTGGACCTCCTTATTTCGGGTTTTGGCCTCCTCAAGAAGACAGACCTAGGCGAATTGCCTAGGGTGAAACTGCGAAGACCAATCGAATAGTAAGACAAGTTTTGACCGATCGCCCTAGGCAAGCTTGTATGAAGAAAGGGACCCTTAGGGTCATATGGAAATTCATGAAAAATCGGCTAAGTCCCAAAATTGGGATGTCAGAACTACACTATAAAGTTACCACATCAAGCAAGGCAAAGTACCTAGGTGAACCCTAGGAAGAAACACGGACCAAGTCAGATGGCCTAAGTCAAGAGTATAAGTGACCTAGGCAAAGTTGTATGGCGCTGAGGACCCTGAAAAATCGGGTTAGTGTAGTTAAGACAGGGGAGGTTTCAGGGTCGGCTGGACCTCCTTATTTCGGGTTTTGGCCTCCTCAAGAAGACAGACCTAGGCGAATTGCCTAGGGTGAAACTGCGAAGACCAATCGAATAGTAAGACAAGTTTTGACCGATCGCCCTAGGCAAGCTTGTATGAAGAAAGGGACCCTTAGGGTCATATGGAAATTCATGAAAAATCGGCTAAGTCCCAAAATTGGGATGTCAGAACTACACTAAAAAGTTACCACATCAAGCAAGGCAAAGTACCTAGGTGAACCCTAGGAAGAAACACGGACCAAGTCAGATGGCCTAAGTCAAGAGTATAAGTGACCTAGGCAAAGTTGTATGGCGCTGAGGACCCTGAAAAATCGGGTTAGTGTAGTTAAGACAGGGGAGGTTTCAGGGTCGGCCAGACCTCCTTATTTCGGGTTTTGGCCTCCTCAAGAAGACAGACCTAGGCGAATTGCCTAGGGTGAAACTGCGAAGACCAATCGAATAGTAAGACAAGTTTTGACCGATCGCCCTAGGCAAGCTTGTATGAAGAAAGGGACCCTATGGGTCATATGGAAATTCATGAAAAATCGGCTAAGTCCCAAAATTGGGATGTCAGAACTACACTATAAAGTTACCACATTAGCAAGGCAGACTTGTATGAAGAACGGGACCCAGGTGAAAGTAGCAAATATCCCAAACCGAACATGTATATTATACACACAAGAGTACGAACATAAAGGAACACGGACCAAGCGTGCCGAGAGAATCGGTACTATAGAGCCCTCGTGGTTCTACACAAAGACTTTATGTTAGGGGTTCAAGCCCCATAGTACTCAAACGGTGACAGTAGCAAATATCCAAAAACGAACTGGAATTTACATTCTGTTGGTCATGCGGTCGTCCAAAGGGGTCTAGTATCCTGGGATGACAAGCATCACGGGCACAGTCTCGTATCAAAACAGTCGAAGAGGCCCGCGAAAGCTTGCTTTCCATGGCTATGCGATGCACAAATTGAGTTTCTCCGTAGTTATACACAGCGCACAGGTGAAAGTAGCAAATATCCCAAATCGAACATGAATTTTATACACACAAGAGTACAAACATAAAGGAACACGGACCAAGCGTACCGAGAGAATCGGTACTAGAGCCCTTGTGGTTCTACATTGAGAGCCCTCGTGGTTCTACATAGATACTTTATGTTAGGGGTTCCAACCCCATAGTACTAGAACGGTGGAAGTAGCAAATAAACCGAACGTGGAATTTACTTTCTGATGGTCATGCGGTCGTCCAAAGGGGTCTAGTATCCTGGGATGACAAGCATCACGGGCACAGCTCGTATCAAAACAGTCGAAGAGGCCCGCGAAAGCTTGCTTTCCATGGCTATGCGATGCACAAATTGAGTTTACTCACCGTAGTATAAAACGAACGAACCGAACCTATCCGAGTAGGGATAATGGGCGCAGTAACATACTTCTGTGACCCAGCGAGAGTTGAACGAGGTGACATGAACTGTCAGTGGCTTATATCAGATGGGATACATACATGAGATTGCTTTCAAATCTACACTCGAAAACCTAACCAAGTAAAAGCGAACGTGGGGAGGATTCGAAACTGGTAACGAAATCTTAAGCTGGAAAGAGTCATCACTATGGATACATATTATGCGAAACCAATCAAGTGCTCATTACTGATCCAAAACCGAAGAGCACTAGTGAACACCTTAATCTCACCCTAGTTCACATCCAAGTGATCGACCACGTGTGTGAAGCAAAGACCAATCGAATTCCTCAATGGACCGAACACTATGAACAAATGGCCAAAAACGTTATAACTATCCAAACATACTACTATCTAGCGAAAGTCATCACGATGGAACCATACCATGATCTTTAACCTATAGCGCTCACCATATTCCTACCCAGAGTGCAAGTGAACAGATTGCCCACCCTTACCCAGTTCACAACCACGTGATCGACTAACATACCGAGGTTACCACAAGTCAAAGTTATACGTTTACAAGCGCAAGACCAATCGAAAACCCCGAAAGCAATCTCGACCCAAAATGTATTATCCGTGAGTGTAGTCGAGTCTCGTACTCGTCATCTGTAATCGTCGGATAGAATATCCAGTACACGGTTGTCTTTCCAAATGAAATCTACATACAGAACTCGCTCTTGGCAAATGGGTGGCAATGGCGCAATCAGGAGCGAGTTCCCGTCCGGGTGCCAAGTGATTGGCAAATGTCTGGGGGAAAGCAACCATATATTGATTTGTCTGTTAGTGTACTGGGTGTTTGAGGTATGTAGTATCCACGCTTGGTTGGGTGTGTCAGAGGACCATGGATGCGTTCACAACCCCAATTGGGGTACATCGGGAATGATTTTGTGGAACCGATGTGCCCGGCACACACTAAGTTTTGTTGCAAGTTAATAGTGTGCCATGTCCGGGGGGGTTGTGATTAAACTCTGGTGAATTGCGTACTGTGGTGATTGGGGTATGAAAGCCCCGCAGTTGCAATGATCGGACGCGCCTAGCGTGTCCTTTAGTTGATGGTAGGGAAATGAAGGCCCTTGTCAGCTCACCTAAGTATTCATGGAAGTTTGGCATAAGGTCGCTGTGGTAGGGGTATGAAGGCCCCGTCAGCGCATGCACAATCGGGCGCACGTGCGCTTAGCGGAGTCGAATGCCGCTCAAGTGCCTGTCCGGTGCATCGGGTGTGTGTGATACGAGGGCAATGAGGTTCGCACGGGGGCTCGCCTCCCGTGTGCTACCGGACTTGACAACATATAGAACGTGGTGTTTGCTCCTCCGGGTGCAATGGGACAATGAACATTCGAACGCAAAGTCGGAATTCTGGTTGATCCTACCAGTAATATACGCTCGTCTCAAAGGTTAAGCCATGCATGTCTAAGTACAAACAGATTTAATGTGAAACCGCATAAGGCTCAGTATAACAGCTATAATTTACGAGATCATCAACCTAGTTACTTGGATAACTGTGGAAAATCTAGAGCTAATACATGCAACATGCCAGGACCCTCGCGGGAACTGGTGCACTTATTAGTCAAACCAATCGCGGGTTCTCCGTGTCATTGAGTTGAAGTCTGGATAATGATGCTGATCGTATGGTCTCGCACCGACGACAGATCTCGCAAATATCTGCCCTATCAACTATGGATGGTAGTATAGAGGACTACCATGGTTGCAACGGGTAACGGGGAATCAGGGTTCGATTCCGGAGAGGGAGCCTGAGAAATGGCTACCACATCCAAGGAAGGCAGCAGGCGCGTAAATTACCCAATCCCGGGACGGGGAGGTAGTGACGAGAAATAACAATATGAAACTCTTTAATGATGTTTCATAATTGGAATGAGTAGAGCATAAATCCTTCTACGAGGATCAAGTGGAGGGCAAGTCTGGTGCCAGCAGCCGCGGTAATTCCAGCTCCACTAGCGTATATTAAAATTGTTGCGGTTAAAACGTTCGAAGTTGATACTTGTCCAACACAGTCCGGCTCCGCCGACCCGGTCAACCCGTGGTCATCTCGGACTTAGTCGATTTTTCATAAATTCTAAGAAATTCATATGTTAGGATGCTGGGAGATGAATGAGATGCTGCATGGAGATGAATCTTGATCTCCTACATCTCTCATCTCAATACAGCATCCCTACTTAAAGCCATCTCGGACTTAGTCGATTTTTCATAAATTCATAGAAATTCATATGTTAGGATGCTGCGAGATGAATGGGATGCTGCATGGAGATGAATCTTGATCTCCTACATCTCTCATCTCAATACAGCATCCCTACTTAAAGGCATCTCGGACTTAGTCGATTTTTCATAAATTCATAGAAATTCATATGTTAGGATGCTGGGAGATGAATGGGATGCTGCATGGAGATGCATCTTAATCTCCTACATCTCCCATCTTAATACAGCATCCCTACTTAAAGGCATCTCGGACTTAGTCGATTTTTCATAAGTTCTAAGAAATTCATATGTTAGGATGCTGCGAGATGAATGGGATGCTGCATGGAGATGAATCTTGATCTCCTACATCTCCCATCTCAATACAGCATCCCTACTTAAAGGCATCTCGGACTTAGTCGATTTTTCATAAATTCATAGAAATTCATATGTGAGGATGCTGCGAGATGAATGGGATGCTGCATGGAGATGCATCTTGATCTCCTACATCTCCCATCTTAATACAGCATCCCTACTTAAAGCCATCTCGGACTTAGTCGATTTTTCATAAATTCTAAGAAATTCATATGTTAGGATGCTGGGAGATGAATGAGATGCTGCATGGAGATGAATCTTGATCTTCTTCATCTCCCATCTTAATACAGCATCCCTACTTAAAGGCATCTCGGACTTAGTCGATTTTTCATAAATTCATAGAAATTCATATGTTAGGATGCTGCGAGATGAATGGGATGCTGCATGGAGATGCATCTTGATCTCCTACATCTCCCATCTTAATACAGCATCCCTACTTAAATGCATCTCGGACTTAGTCGATTTTTCATAAATTCTAAGAAATTCATATGTTAGGATGCTGGGAGATGAATGGGATGCTGCATGGAGATGAATCTTGATCTACTTCATCTCCCATCTTAAAACAGCATCCCTACTTAAAGCCATCTCGGACTTAGTCGATTTTTCATAAATTCTAAGAAATTCATATGTTAGGATGCTGGGAGATGAATGGGATGCTGCATGGAGATGAATCTTGATCTTCTTCATCTCCCATCTTAATACAGCATCCCTACTTAAAGCCATCTCGGACTTAGTCGATTTTTCATAAATTCTAAGAAATACATATGTTAGGATGCTGCGAGATGAATGGGATGCTGCATGGAGATGAATCTTGATCTTCTTCATCTCCCATCTTAATACAGCATCCCTACTTAAATGCATCTCGGACTTAGTCGATTTTTCATAAATTCTAAGAAAAACATATGTTAGGATGCTGCGAGATGAATGGGATGCTGCATGGAGATGAATCTTGATCTTCTTCATCTCCCATCTTAATACAGCATCCCTACTTAAATGCATCTCGGACTTAGTCGATTTTTCATAAATTCATAGAAAAACATATGTTAGGATGCTGCGAGATGAATGGGATGCTGCATGGAGATGAATCTTGATCTTCTTCATCTCCCATCCTAATACAGCATCCCTACTTAAAGGCATCTCGGACTTAGTCGATTTTTCATAAATTCTAAGAAAAACATATGTTAGGATGCTGCGAGATGAATGGGATGCTGCATGGAGATGCATCTTGATCTCCTACATCTCCCATCTTAATACAGCATCCCTACTTAAAGCCATCTCGGACTTAGTCGATTTTTCATAAATTCATAGAAATTCATATGTTAGGATGCTGCGAAATGAATGGGATGCTGCATGGAGATGAATCTTGATCTTCTACATCTCCCATCTCAATACAGCATCCCTACTTAAAGGCATCTCGGACTTAGTCGATTTTTCATAAATTCATAGAAATTCATATGTTAGGATGCTGCGAGATGAATGGGATGCTGCATGGAGATGAATCTTGATCTTCTTCATCTCCCATCTTAATACAGCATCCCTACTTAAAGGCATCTCGGACCTAGTCGATTTTTCATAAATTCTAAGAAAAACATAAGTTAGGATGCTGGGAGATGAATGAGATGCTGCATGGAGATGAATCTTGATCTTCTTCATCTCCCATCTTAATACAGCATCCCTACTTAAAGGCATCTCGGACTTAGTCGATTTTTCATAAATTCTAAGAAATTCATATGTTAGGATGCTGGGAGATGAATGGGATGCTGCATGGAGATGAATCTTGATCTCCTACATCTCCCATCTCAATACAGCATCCCTACTTAAGGGCATCTCGGACTTAGTCTATTTTTCATAAATTCTAAGAAAAACATATGTTAGGATGCTGCGAGATGAAGGGAATGCTGCATGGAGATGAATCTTGATCTTCTTCATCTCCCATCTTAATACAGCATCCCTACTTAAAGGCATCTCGGACTTAGTCGATTTTTCATAAATTCATAGAAATTCATATGTTAGGATGCTGCGAGATGAATGGGATGCTGCATGGAGATGAATCTTGATCTCCTACATCTCTCATCTCAATACAGCATCCCTACTTAAAGCCATCTCGGACTTAGTCGATTTTTCATAAATTCTAAGAAAAACATATGTTAGGATGCTGCGAGATGAATGGGATGCTGCATGGAGATGAATCTTGATCTTCTTCATCTCCCATCTTAATACAGCATCCCTACTTAAATGCATTTCGGACTTAGTCGATTTTTCATAAATTCTAAGAAAAACATATGTTAGGATGCTGCGAGATGAATGGGATGCTGCATGGAGATGAATCTTGATCTACTTCATCTCCCATCTTAATACAGCATCCTTACTTAAATGCATCTCGGACTTAGTCGATTTTTCATAAATTCATAGAAAAACATATGTTGGGATGCTGCGAGATGAATGGGATGCTGCATGGAGATGAATCTTGATCTTCTTCATCTCCCATCCTAATACAGCATCCCTACTTAAAGGCATCTCGGACTTAGTCGATTTTTCATAAATTCTAAGAAAAACATATGTTAGGATGCTGCGAGATGAATGGGATGCTGCATGGAGATGCATCTTGATCTCCTACATCTCCCATCTTAATACAGCATCCCTACTTAAAGCCATCTCGGACTTAGTCGATTTTTCATAAATTCATAGAAATTCATATGTTAGGATGCTGCGAAATGAATGGGATGCTGCATGGAGATGAATCTTGATCTTCTACATCTCCCATCTCAATACAGCATCCCTACTTAAAGGCATCTCGGACTTAGTCGATTTTTCATAAATTCATAGAAATTCATATGTTAGGATGCTGCGAGATGAATGGGATGCTGCATGGAGATGAATCTTGATCTCCTACATCTCTCATCTCAATACAGCATCCCTACTTAAAGCCATCTCGGACTTAGTCGATTTTTCATAAATTCATAGAAATTCATATGTTAGGATGCTGCAAGATGAATGGGATGCTGCATGGAGATAAATCTTGATCTTCTTCATCTCCCATCTTAATACAGCATCCTTACTTAAAGGCATCTCGGACTTAGTCGATTTTTCATAAATTCTAAGAAATTCATATGTTAGGATGCTGGGAGATGAATGAGATGCTGCATGGAGATGAATCTTGATCTCCTACATCTCTCATCTCAATACAGCATCCCTACTTAAAGCCATCTCGGACTTAGTCGATTTTTCATAAATTCATAGAAATTCATATGTTAGGATGCTGCGAGATGAATGGGATGCTGCATGGAGATGAATCTTGATCTCCTACATCTCTCATCTCAATACAGCATCCCTACTTAAAGGCATCTCGGACTTAGTCGATTTTTCATAAATTCATAGAAAAACATATGTTAAGATGCTGCGAGATGAATGGGATGCTGCATGGAGATGAATCTTGATCTTCTTCATCTCACATCTCAATACAGCATCCTTACTTAAAGGCATCTCGGACTTAGTCGATTTTTCATAAATTCTAAGAAAAACATATGTTTGGATGCTGCGATATGAATTAGATGCTGCATGGAGATGAATCTTGATCTTCTTCATCTCCCATCTTAATACAGCATCCCTACTTAAAGGCATCTCGGACTTAGTCGATTTTTCAAAAATTCTAAGAAAAACATATGTTAGGATGCTGCAAGATGAATGGGATGCTGCATGGAGATGAATCTTGATCTTTGTCATCTCTCATCTTAATACAGCATCCCTACATAAAGGCATCTCGGACTTAGTCGATTTTTCATAAATTCTAAGAAAAACATATGTTAGGATGCTGGGAGATGAATGGGATGCTGCATGGAGATAAATCTTGATCTGCTTCATCTCCCATCTTAATACAGCATCCCTACTTGAAGGCATCTCGGACTTAGTCGAATTTTCATAAATTCTAAGAAAAACATATGTTAGGATGCTGGGAGTCGAATGGGATGCTGCATGGAGATGAATCTTGATCTTCTTCATCTCCCATCTTAATACAGCATCCCTACTTAAAGGCATCTCGGACTTAGTCGATTTTTCATAAATTCTAAGAAATTCATATGTTAGGATGCTACGAGATGAATGGGATGCTGCATAGAGATGAATCTTGATCTTCTTCATCTCCCATCTCAATACAGCATCCCTACTTAAAAGCATCTCGGACTTAGTCAATTTTTTATAAATTCTAAGAAAAACATAGGTTAGAATGCTGCGAGATGAATGGAATGCTGCATGGAGATGAATCTTGATCTTCTACATCTCCCATCTTAATACAGCATCCTTACTTAAAGGCATCTCGGACTTAGTCGATTTTTCATAAATTCTACGAAAAACATAAGTTAGGATGCTGGGAGATGAAAGGGATGCTGCATAGAGATGAATCTTGATCTTCTTCATCTCCCATCTTAATACAGCATCCCTACTTAAAGGCATCTCGGACTTAGTCGATTTTTCATAAATTCTTAGAAATTCATATGTTAGGATGCTGGGAGATGAATGGGATGCTGCATGGAGATGAATCTTGATCTCCTACATCTCCCGTCTCAATACAGCATCCCTACTTAAAGGCATCTCGGACTTAGTCGATTTTTCATAAATTCTAAGAAATTCATATGTTAGGATGCTGGGAGATGAATGGGATGCTGCATGGAGATGAATCTTGATCTCCTACATCTCCCATCTTAATACAGCATCCCTACTTAAAGGCATCTCGGACTTAGTCGATTTTTCATAAATTCATAGAAAATCATATGTTAGGATGCTGCGAGATGAATGGGATGCTGCATGGAGATGAATCTTGATCTCCTACATCTCTCATCTCAATACAGCATCCCTACTTAAAGGCATCTCGGACTTAGTCGATTTTTCATAAATTCATAGAAATTCATATGTTAGGATGCTGCGAGTTGAATGGGATGCTGCATGGAGATGAATCTTGATCTCCTACATCTCTCATCTCAATACAGCATCCCTACTTAAAGCCATCTCGGACTTAGTCGATTTTTCATAAATTCTAAGAAAAACATATGTTAGGATGCTGCGAGATGAATGGGATGCTGCATGGAGATGAATCTTGATCTTCTTCATCTCCCATCTTAATACAGCATCCCTACTTAAATGCATCTCGGACTTAGTCGATTTTTCATAAATTCTTAGAAATTCATATGTTAGGATGCTGCGAGATGAATGGGATGCTGCATGGAGATGAATCTTGATTTTCTTCATCTCCCATCTTAATACAGCATCCCTGCTTAAAGGCATCTCGGACCTAGTCGATTTTTCATAAATTCATAGAAAAACATATGTTAGGATGCTGGGAGATAAATGGGATGCTGCATGGAGATAAATCTTGATCTTCTTCATCTCCCATCTTAATACAGCATCCCTACTTAAAGGCATCTCGGACTTAGTCGATTTTTCATAAATTCTAAGAAATTCATATGTTAGGATGCTGCGAGGAGAATGGGATGCTGCATGGAGATGAATCTTGATCTTCTACATCTCCCATCTCGATACAGCATCCCTACTTGAAGGCGACTCGGACTTAGTCGATTTTTCATAAATTCTAAGAAATTCATATGTTAGGATTCTGTGAGATGAATGGGATGCTGCATGGAGATGAATCTTGATCTTCTTCATCTCCCATCTTAATACAGCATCCCTACTTAAAGGCATCTCGGACCTAGTCGATTTTTCATAAATTCATAGAAAAACATATGTTAGGATGCTGGGAGATAAATGGGATGCTGCATGGAGATAAATCTTGATCTTCTTCATCTCCCATCTTAATACAGCATCAATACTTAAAGCCATCTCGGACTTAGTCGATTTTTCATAAATTCTAAGAAATTCATATGTTAGGATGCTGGGAGATGAATGGGATGCTGCATGGAGATGAATCTTGATCTCCTACATCTCCCATCTCAATACAGCATCCCTACTTAACGGCATCTCGGACTTAGTCGATTTTTCATAAATTCTAAGAAAAACATATGTTAGGATGCTGCGAGATGAATGGGATGCTGCATGGAGATAAATCTTGATCTCCTACATCTCTCATCTCAATACAGCATCCTTACTTAAAGGCATCTCGGACTAAGTCGATTTTTCATAAATTCTAAGAAAAACATATGTTTGGATGCTGCGATATGAATTAGATGCTGCATGGAGATGAATCTTGATCTTCTTCATCTCCCATCTTAATACAGCATCCCTACTTAAAGGCATCTCGGACTTAGTCGATTTTTCATAAATTCTAAGAAAAACATATGTTTGGATGCTGCGATATGAATTAGATGCTGCATGGAGATGAATCTTGATCTTCTTCATCTCCCATCTTAATACAGCATCCCTACTTAAAGGCATCTCGGAATTAGTCGATTTTTCATAAATTCTAAGAAAAACATATGTTAGGATGCTGGGAGATGAATGGGATGCTGCATGGAGATAAATCTTGATCTTCTTCATCTCCCATCTTAATACAGCATCCCTACTTAAAGGCATCTCGGACTTAGTCGATTTTTCATAAATTCTAAGAAATTCATATGTTAGGATGCTGCGAGGAGAATGGGATGCTGCATGGAGATGAATCTTGATCTTCTACATCTCCCATCTCGATACAGCATCCCTACTTAACGGCATCTCGGACCTAGTCGATTTTTCATAAATTCATAGAAAAACATATGTTAGGATGCTGGGAGATGAATGGGATGCTGCATGGAGATGAATCTTGATCTTATTCATCTCCCATCTCAATACAGCATCCCTACTTAACGGCATCTCGGACTTAGTCGATTTTTCATAAATTCATAGAAAAACATATGTTTGGATGCTGCGATATGAATGAGATGCTGCATGGAGATGAATCTTGATCTTCTTCATCTCCCATCTTAATACAGCATCCCTACTTAAAGGCATCTCGGACTTAGTCGATTTTTCATAAATTCTAAGAAAAACATATGTTAGGATGCTGCAAGATGAATGGGATGCTGCATGGAGATGAATCTTGATCTTTGTCATCTCTCATCTTAATACAGCATCCCTACATAAAGGCATCTCGGACTTAGTCGATTTTTCATAAATTCTAAGAAAAACATATGTTAGGATGCTGGGAGATGAATGGGATGCTGCATGGAGATAAATCTTGATCTGCTTCATCTCCCATCTTAATACAGCATCCCTACTTGAAGGCATCTCGGACTTAGTCGAATTTTCATAAATTCTAAGAAAAACATATGTTAGGATGCTGGGAGTCGAATGGGATGCTGCATGGAGATGAATCTTGATCTTCTTCATCTCCCATCTTAATACAGCATCCCTACTTAAAGGCATCTCGGACTTAGTCGATTTTTCATAAATTCTAAGAAATTCATATGTTAGGATGCTACGAGATGAATGGGATGCTGCATAGAGATGAATCTTGATCTTCTTCATCTCCCATCTCAATACAGCATCCCTACTTAAAAGCATCTCGGACTTAGTCAATTTTTTATAAATTCTAAGAAAAACATAGGTTAGAATGCTGCGAGATGAATGGAATGCTGCATGGAGATGAATCTTGATCTTCTACATCTCCCATCTTAATACAGCATCCTTACTTAAAGGCATCTCGGACTTAGTCGATTTTTCATAAATTCTACGAAAAACATAAGTTAGGATGCTGGGAGATGAAAGGGATGCTGCATAGAGATGAATCTTGATCTTCTTCATCTCCCATCTTAATACAGCATCCCTACTTAAAGGCATCTCGGACTTAGTCGATTTTTCATAAATTCTTAGAAATTCATATGTTAGGATGCTGGGAGATGAATGGGATGCTGCATGGAGATGAATCTTGATCTCCTACATCTCCCGTCTCAATACAGCATCCCTACTTAAAGGCATCTCGGACTTAGTCGATTTTTCATAAATTCTAAGAAATTCATATGTTAGGATGCTGGGAGATGAATGGGATGCTGCATGGAGATGAATCTTGATCTCCTACATCTCCCATCTTAATACAGCATCCCTACTTAAAGGCATCTCAGACTTAGTCGATTTTTCATAAATTCATAGAAAATCATATGTTAGGATGCTGCGAGATGAATGGGATGCTGCATGGAGATGAATCTTGATCTCCTACATCTCTCATCTCAATACAGCATCCCTACTTAAAGGCATCTCGGACTTAGTCGATTTTTCATAAATTCATAGAAATTCATATGTTAGGATGCTGCGAGTTGAATGGGATGCTGCATGGAGATGAATCTTGATCTCCTACATCTCTCATCTCAATACAGCATCCCTACTTAAAGCCATCTCGGACTTAGTCGATTTTTCATAAATTCTAAGAAAAACATATGTTAGGATGCTGCGAGATGAATGGGATGCTGCATGGAGATGAATCTTGATCTTCTTCATCTCCCATCTTAATACAGCATCCCTACTTAAATGCATCTCGGACTTAGTCGATTTTTCATAAATTCTAAGAAAAACTTATGTTAGGATGCTGCGAGATGAATGGGATGCTGCATGGAGATGAATCTTGATCTTCTTCATCTCCCATCTTAATACAGCATCCCTACTTAAAGGCATCTCGGACTTAGTCGATTTTTCATAAATTCTAAGAAATTCATATGTTAGGATGCTGGGAGATGAATGGGATGCTGCATGGAGATGAATCTTGATCTCCTACATCTCCCATCTTAATACAGCATCCCTACTTAAAGGCATCTCGGACTTAGTCGATTTTTCATAAATTCATAGAAATTCATAAGTAGGGATGCTGGGAGATGAATGGGATGCTGCATGGAGATGAATCTTGATCTCCTACATCTCCCATCTTAATACAGCATCCCTACTTAAAGCCATCTCGGACTTAGTCGATTTTTCATAAATTCTAAGAAATTCATATGTTAGGATGCTGCGAGATGAATGGGATGCTGCATGGAGATGAATCTTGATCTTCTTCATCTCCCATCTTAATACAGCATCCCTACTTTAAGGCATCTCGGACTTAGTCGATTTTTCATAAATTCATAGAAATTCATATGTTAGGATGCTGGGAGATGAATGGGATGCTGCATGGAGATGAATCTTGATCTCCTACATCTCCCATCTTAATACAGCATCCCTACTTAAAGCCATCTCGGACTTAGTCGATTTTTCATAAATACTAAGAAATTCATATGTTAGGATGCTGTGAGATGAATGGGATGCTGCATGGAGATGAATCTTGATCTCCTACATCTCCCATCTCAATACAGCATCCCTACTTCAAGGCATCTCGGACTTAGTCGATTTTTCATAAATTCATAGAAATTCATATGTTAGGATGCTGCGAGATGAATGGGATGCTGCATGCAGATGAATATTGATCTCCTACATCTCTCATCTCAATACAGCATCCCTACTTAAAGCCATCTCGGACTTAGTCGATTTTTCATAAATTCATAGAAATTCATATGTTGGGATGCTGCGAGATGAAGGGGTAGCTGCATGGAGATGAATCTTGACCTTCTTCATCTCCCATCTTAATACAGCATCCCTACTTAAAGGCATCTCGGACTTAGTCGATTTTTCATAAATTCTAAGAAATTCATATGTAAGGATGCTGCGAGATGAATGGGATGCTGCATGGAGATGAATCTTGATCTCCTACATCTCCCATCCCAACACAGCATCCCTACTTAAAGCCATCTCGGTCTTAGTCGATTTTGCATAAATTCTAAGAAAAACATATGTAAGGATGCTGCGAGATGAATGGGATGCTGCATGGAGATGAATCTTGATGTTATTCATCTACCATCTTAATACAGCATCCCTACTTAAAGGCATCTCGGACTTAGTCGATTTTTCATAAATTCTTAGAAATTCATATGTTAGGATGCTGCGAGATGAATGGGATGCTGCATGGAGATGAATCTTGATTTTCTTCATCTCCCATCTTAATACAGCATCCCTGCTTAAAGGCATCTCGGACCTAGTCGATTTTTCATAAATTCATAGAAAAACATATGTTAGGATGCTGGGAGATAAATGGGATGCTGCATGGAGATAAATCTTGATCTTCTTCATCTCCCATCTTAATACAGCATCCCTACTTAAAGGCATCTCGGACTTAGTCGATTTTTCATAAATTCTAAGAAATTCATATGTTAGGATGCTGCGAGGAGAATGGGATGCTGCATGGAGATGAATCTTGATCTTCTACATCTCCCATCTCGATACAGCATCCCTACTTAAAGGCGACTCGGACTTAGTCGATTTTTCATAAATTCTAAGAAATTCATATGTTAGGATTCTGTGAGATGAATGAGATGCTGCATGGAGATGAATCTTGATCTTCTTCATCTCCCATCTTAATACAGCATCCCTACTTAAAGGCATCTCGGACCTAGTCGATTTTTCATAAATTCATAGAAAAACATATGTTAGGATGCTGGGAGATGAATGGGATGCTGCATGGAGATGAATCTTGATCTTATTCATCTCCCATCTCAATACAGCATCCCTACTTAACGGCATCTCGGACTTAGTCGATTTTTCATAAATTCTAAGAAAAACATATGTTAGGATGCTGCGAGATGAATGGGATGCTGCATGGAGATAAATCTTGATCTCCTACATCTCTCATCTCAATACAGCATCCTTACTTAAAGGCATCTCGGACTTAGTCGATTTTTCATAAATTCTAAGAAAAACATATGTTTGGATGCTGCGATATGAATAAGATGCTGCATGGAGATGAATCTTGATCTTCTTCATCTCCCATCTTAATACAGCATCCCTACTTAAAGGCATCTCGGACTTAGTCGATTTTTCATAAATTCTAAGAAAAACATATGTTTGGATGCTGCGATATGAATTAGATGCTGCATGGAGATGAATCTTGATCTTCTTCATCTCCCATCTTAATACAGCATCCCTACTTAAAGGCATCTCGGACTTAGTCGATTTTTCATAAATTCTAAGAAAAACATATGTTAGGATGCTGGGAGATGAATGGGATGCTGCATGGAGATGAATCTTGATCTTTGTCATCTCTCATCTTAATACAGCATCCCTACATAAAGGCATCTCGGACTTAGTCGATTTTTCATAAATTCTAAGAAAAACATATGTTAGGATGCTGGGAGATGAATGGGATGCTGCATGGAGATAAATCTTGATCTGCTTCATCTCCCATCTTAATACAGCATCCCTACTTGAAGGCATCTCGGACTTAGTCGAATTTTCATAAATTCTAAGAAAAACATATGTTAGGATGCTGGGAGTCGAATGGGATGCTGCATGGAGATGAATCTTGATCTTCTTCATCTCCCATCTTAATACAGCATCCCTACTTAAAGGCATCTCGGACTTAGTCGATTTTTCATAAATTCTAAGAAATTCATATGTTAGGATGCTACGAGATGAATGGGATGCTGCATAGAGATGAATCTTGATCTTCTTCATCTCCCATCTCAATACAGCATCCCTACTTAAAAGCATCTCGGACTTAGTCAATTTTTTATAAATTCTAAGAAAAACATAGGTTAGAATGCTGCGAGATGAATGGAATGCTGCATGGAGATGAATCTTGATCTTCTACATCTCCCATCTTAATACAGCATCCTTACTTAAAGGCATCTCGGACTTAGTCGATTTTTCATAAATTCTACGAAAAACATAAGTTAGGATGCTGGGAGATGAATGGGATGCTGCATAGAGATGAATCTTGATCTTCTTCATCTCCCATCTTAATACAGCATCCCTACTTAAAGGCATCTCGGACTTAGTCGATTTTTCATAAATTCTTAGAAATTCATATGTTAGGATGCTGGGAGATGAATGGGATGCTGCATGGAGATGAATCTTGATCTCCTACATCTCCCGTCTCAATACAGCATCCCTACTTAAAGGCATCTCGGACTTAGTCGATTTTTCATAAATTCTAAGAAATTCATATGTTAGGATGCTGGGAGATGAATGGGATGCTGCATGGAGATGAATCTTGATCTCCTACATCTCCCATCTTAATACAGCATCCCTACTTAAAGGCATCTCGGACTTAGTCGATTTTTCATAAATTCATAGAAAATCATATGTTAGGATGCTGCGAGATGAATGGGATGCTGCATGGAGATGAATCTTGATCTCCTACATCTCTCATCTCAATACAGCATCCCTACTTAAAGGCATCTCGGACTTAGTCGATTTTTCATAAATTCATAGAAATTCATATGTTAGGATGCTGCGAGTTGAATGGGATGCTGCATGGAGATGAATCTTGATCTCCTACATCTCTCATCTCAATACAGCATCCCTACTTAAAGCCATCTCGGACTTAGTCGATTTTTCATAAATTCTAAGAAAAACATATGTTAGGATGCTGCGAGATGAATGGGATGCTGCATGGAGATGAATCTTGATCTTCTTTATCTCCCATCTTAATACAGCATCCCTACTTAAATGCATCTCGGACTTAGTCGATTTTTCATAAATTCTAAGAAAAACTTATGTTAGGATGCTGCGAGATGAATGGGATGCTGCATGGAGATGAATCTTGATCTTCTTCATCTCCCATCTTAATACAGCATCCCTACTTAAAGGCATCTCGGACTTAGTCGATTTTTCATAAATTCTAAGAAATTCATATGTTAGGATGCTGGGAGATGAATGGGATGCTGCATGGAGATGAATCTTGATCTCCTACATCTCCCATCTTAATACAGCATCCCTACTTAAAGGCATCTCGGACTTAGTCGATTTTTCATAAATTCATAGAAATTCATATGTAAGGATGCTGGGAGATGAATGGGTTGCTGCATGGAGATGAATCTTGATCTCCTACATCTCCCATCTTAATACAGCATCCCTACTTAAAGCCATCTCGGACTTAGTCGATTTTTCATAAATTCTAAGAAATTCATATGTTAGGATGCTGCGAGATGAATGGGATGCTGCATGGAGATGAATCTTGATCTTCTTCATCTCCCATCTTAATACAGCATCCCTACTTAAAGGCATCTCGGACTTAGTCGATTTTTCATAAATTCATAGAAATTCATATGTTAGGATGCTGGGAGATGAATGGGATGCTGCATGGAGATGAATCTTGATCTCCTACATCTCCCATCTTAATACAGCATCCCTACTTAAAGCCATCTCGGACTTAGTCGATTTTTCATAAATACTAAGAAATTCATATGTTAGGATGCTGTGAGATGAATGGGATGCTGCATGGAGATGAATCTTGATCTCCTACATCTCCCATCTCAATACAGCATCCCTACTTCAAGGCATCTCGGACTTAGTCGATTTTTCATAAATTCATAGAAATTCATATGTTAGGATGCTGCGAGATGAATGGGATGCTGCATGCAGATGAATATTGATCTCCTACATCTCTCATCTCAATACAGCATCCCTACTTAAAGCCATCTCGGACTTAGTCGATTTTTCATAAATTCATAGAAATTCATATGTTGGGATGCTGCGAGATGAAGGGGTAGCTGCATGGAGATGAATCTTGACCTTCTTCATCTCCCATCTTAATACAGCATCCCTACTTAAAGGCATCTCGGACTTAGTCGATTTTTCATAAATTCTAAGAAATTCATATGTAAGGATGCTGCGAGATGAATGGGATGCTGCATGGAGATGAATCTTGATCTCCTACATCTCCCATCCCAACACAGCATCCCTACTTAAAGCCATCTCGGTCTTAGTCGATTTTTCATAAATTCTAAGAAAAACATATGTAAGGATGCTGCGAGATGAATGGGATGCTGCATGGAGATGAATCTTGATCTTATTCATCTACCATCTTAATACAGCATCCCTACTTAAAGGCATCTCGGACTTAGTCGATTTTTCATAAATTCTTAGAAATTCATATGTTAGGATGCTGGGAGATGAATGGGATGCTGCATGGAGATGAATCTTGATTTTCTTCATCTCCCATCTTAATACAGCATCCCTGCTTAAAGGCATCTCGGACCTAGTCGATTTTTCATAAATTCATAGAAAAACATATGTTAGGATGCTGGGAGATAAATGGGATGCTGCATGGAGATAAATCTTGATCTTCTTCATCTCCCATCTTAATACAGCATCCCTACTTAAAGGCATCTCGGACTTAGTCGATTTTTCATAAATTCTAAGAAATTCATATGTTAGGATGCTGCGAGGAGAATGGGATGCTGCATGGAGATGAATCTTGATCTTCTACATCTCCCATCTCGATACAGCATCCCTACTTAAAGGCGACTCGGACTTAGTCGATTTTTCATAAATTCTAAGAAATTCATATGTTAGGATTCTGTGAGATGAATGGGATGCTGCATGGAGATGAATCTTGATCTTCTTCATCTCCCATCTTAATACAGCATCCCTACTTAAAGGCATCTCGGACCTAGTCGATTTTTCATAAATTCATAGAAAAACATATGTTAGGATGCTGGGAGATGAATGGGATGCTGCATGGAGATGAATCTTGATCTTATTCATCTCCCATCTCAATACAGCATCCCTACTTAACGGCATCTCGGACTTAGTCGATTTTTCATAAATTCTAAGAAAAACATATGTTAGGATGCTGCGAGATGAATGGGATGCTGCATGGAGATAAATCTTGATCTCCTACATCTCTCATCTCAATACAGCATCCTTACTTAAAGGCATCTCGGACTTAGTCGATTTTTCATAAATTCTAAGAAAAACATATGTTTGGATGCTGCGATATGAATTAGATGCTGCATGGAGATGAATCTTGATCTTCTTCATCTCCCATCTTAATACAGCATCCCTACTTAAAGGCATCTCGGACTTAGTCGATTTTTCATAAATTCTAAGAAAAACATATGTTTGGATGCTGCGATATGAATTAGATGCTGCATGGAGATGAATCTTGATCTTCTTCATCTCCCATCTTAATACAGCATCCCTACTTAAAGGCATCTCGGAATTAGTCGATTTTTCATAAATTCTAAGAAAAACATATGTTAGGATGCTGGGAGATGAATGGGATGCTGCATGGAGATAAATCTTGATCTTCTTCATCTCCCATCTTAATACAGCATCCCTACTTAAAGGCATCTCGGACTTAGTCGATTTTTCATAAATTCTAAGAAATTCATATGTTAGGATGCTGCGAGGAGAATGGGATGCTGCATGGAGATGAATCTTGATCTTCTACATCTCCCATCTCGATACAGCATCCCTACTTAACGGCATCTCGGACCTAGTCGATTTTTCATAAATTCATAGAAAAACATATGTTAGGATGCTGGGAGTTGAATGGGATGCTGCATGGAGATGAATCTTGATCTTATTCATCTCCCATCTCAATACAGCATCCCTACTTAACGGCATCTCGGACTTAGTCGATTTTTCATAAATTCATAGAAAAACATATGTTAAGATGCTGCGAGATGAATGGGATGCTGCATGGAGATGAATCTTGATCTTCTTCATCTCACATCTCAATACAGCATCCTTACTTAAAGGCATCTCGGACTTAGTCGATTTTTCATAAATTCTAAGAAAAACATATGTTTGGATGCTGCGATATGAATTAGATGCTGCATGGAGATGAATCTTGATCTTCTTCATCTCCCATCTTAATACAGCATCCCTACTTAAAGGCATCTCGGACTTAGTCGATTTTTCAAAAATTCTAAGAAAAACATATGTTAGGATGCTGCAAGATGAATGGGATGCTGCATGGAGATGAATCTTGATCTTTGTCATCTCTCATCTTAATACAGCATCCCTACATAAAGGCATCTCGGACTTAGTCGATTTTTCATAAATTCTAAGAAAAACATATGTTAGGATGCTGGGAGATGAATGGGATGCTGCATGGAGATAAATCTTGATCTGCTTCATCTCCCATCTTAATACAGCATCCCTACTTGAAGGCATCTCGGACTTAGTCGAATTTTCATAAATTCTAAGAAAAACATATGTTAGGATGCTGGGAGTCGAATGGGATGCTGCATGGAGATGAATCTTGATCTTCTTCATCTCCCATCTTAATACAGCATCCCTACTTAAAGGCATCTCGGACTTAGTCGATTTTTCATAAATTCTAAGAAATTCATATGTTAGGATGCTACGAGATGAATGGGATGCTGCATAGAGATGAATCTTGATCTTCTTCATCTCCCATCTCAATACAGCATCCCTACTTAAAAGCATCTCGGACTTAGTCAATTTTTTATAAATTCTAAGAAAAACATAGGTTAGAATGCTGCGAGATGAATGGAATGCTGCATGGAGATGAATCTTGATCTTCTACATCTCCCATCTTAATACAGCATCCTTACTTAAAGGCATCTCGGACTTAGTCGATTTTTCATAAATTCTACGAAAAACATAAGTTAGGATGCTGGGAGATGAAAGGGATGCTGCATAGAGATGAATCTTGATCTTCTTCATCTCCCATCTTAATACAGCATCCCTACTTAAAGGCATCTCGGACTTAGTCGATTTTTCATAAATTCTAAGAAATTCATATGTTAGGATGCTGGGAGATGAATGGGATGCTGCATGGAGATGAATCTTGATCTCCTACATCTCCCATCTTAATACAGCATCCCTACTTAAAGGCATCTCGGACTTAGTCGATTTTTCATAAATTCATAGAAAATCATATGTTAGGATGCTGCGAGATGAATGGGATGCTGCATGGAGATGAATCTTGATCTCCTCCATCTCCCATTTTAATACAGCATCCCTACTTAAAGGCATCTCGGACTTAGTCGATTTTTCATAAATTCATAGAAATTCATATGTTAGGATGCTGCGAGTTGAATGGGATGCTGCATGGAGATGAATCTTGATCTCCTACATCTCTCATCTCAATACAGCATCCCTACTTAAAGCCATCTCGGACTTAGTCGATTTTTCATAAATTCTAAGAAAAACATATGTTAGGATGCTGCGAGATGAATGGGATGCTGCATGGAGATGAATCTTGATCTTCTTCATCTCCCATCTTAATACAGCATCCCTACTTAAATGCATCTCGGACTTAGTCGATTTTTCATAAATTCTAAGAAAAACTTATGTTAGGATGCTGCGAGATGAATGGGATGCTGCATGGAGATGAATCTTGATCTTCTTCATCTCCCATCTTAATACAGCATCCCTACTTAAAGGCATCTCGGACTTAGTCGATTTTTCATAAATTCTAAGAAATTCATATGTTAGGATGCTGGGAGATGAATGGGATGCTGCATGGAGATGAATCTTGATCTCCTACATCTCCCATCTTAATACAGCATCCCTACTTAAAGGCATCTCGGACTTAGTCGATTTTTCATAAATTCATAGAAATTCATATGTAAGGATGCTGGGAGATGAATGGGATGCTGCATGGAGATGAATCTTGATCTCCTACATCTCCCATCTTAATACAGCATCCCTACTTAAAGCCATCTCGGACTTAGTCGATTTTTCATAAATTCTAAGAAATTCATATGTTAGGATGCTGCGAGATGAATGGGATGCTGCATGGAGATGAATCTTGATCTTCTTCATCTCCCATCTTAATACAGCATCCCTACTTAAAGGCATCTCGGACTTAGTCGATTTTTCATAAATTCATAGAAATTCATATGTTAGGATGCTGGGAGATGAATGGGATGCTGCATGGAGATGAATCTTGATCTCCTACATCTCCCATCTTAATACAGCATCCCTACTTAAAGCCATCTCGGACTTAGTCGATTTTTCATAAATTCTACGAAAAACATAAGTTAGGATGCTGGGAGATGAAAGGGATGCTGCATAGAGATGAATCTTGATCTTCTTCATCTCCCATCTTAATACAGCATCCCTACTTAAAGGCATCTCGGACTTAGTCGATTTTTCATAAATTCATAGAAATTCATATGTAAGGATGCTGGGAGATGAATGGGATGCTGCATGGAGATGAATCTTGATCTCCTACATCTCCCATCTTAATACAGCATCCCTACTTAAAGCCATCTCGGACTTAGTCGATTTTTCATAAATTCTAAGAAATTCATATGTTAGGATGCTGCGAGATGAATGGGATGCTGCATGGAGATGAATCTTGATCTTCTTCATCTCCCATCTTAATACAGCATCCCTACTTAAAGGCATCTCGGACTTAGTCGATTTTTCATAAATTCATAGAAATTCATATGTTAGGATGCTGCGAGATGAATGGAATGCTGCATGGAGATGAATCTTGATCTTCTACATCTCCCATCTTAATACAGCATCCTTACTTAAAGGCATCTCGGACTTAGTCGATTTTTCATAAATTCTACGAAAAACATAAGTTAGGATGCTGGGAGATGAAAGGGATGCTGCATAGAGATGAATCTTGATCTTCTTCATCTCCCATCTTAATACAGCATCCCTACTTAAAGGCATCTCGGACTTAGTCGATTTTTCATAAATTCTTAGAAATTCATATGTTAGGATGCTGGGAGATGAATGGGATGCTGCATGGAGATGAATCTTGATCTTCTTCATCTCCCATCTTAATACAGCATCCCTACTTAAAGGCATCTCGGACTTAGTCGATTTTTCATAAATTCTAAGAAATTCATATGTTAGGATGCTGAAAGATGAATGGGATGCTGCATGGAGATGAATCTTAATCTCCTACATCTCCCATCTCAATACAGCATCCCTACTTAAAGGCATCTCGGAATTAGTCGATTTTTCATAAATTCATAGAAATTCATATGTTAGGATGCTGGGAGATGAATGAGATGCTGCATGGAGATGAATCTTGATCTTCTTCATCTCCCATCTTAATACAGCATCCCTACTTAAAGGCATCTCGGACTTATTCGATTTTTCATAAATTCTAAGAAATTCATATGTTAGGATGCTGGGAGATGAATGGGATGCTGCATGGAGATGAATCTTGATCTTCTCCATCTCCCATCTTAATACAGAATCCCTACTTAAAGGCATCTCGGAATTAGTCGATTTTTCATAAATTCATAGAAATTCATATGTTAGGATGCTGGGAGATGAATGGGATGCTGCATGGAGATGAATCTTGATCTCCTACATCTCTCATCTCAATACAGCATCCCTACTTAAAGCCATCTCGGACTAAGTCGATTTTTCATAAATTCATAGAAATTCATATGTTAGGATGCTGCGAGTTGAATGGGATGCTGCATGGAGATGAATCTTGATCTCCTACATCTCTCATCTCAATACAGCATCCCTACTTAAAGCCATCTCGGACTTAGTCGATTTTTCATAAATTCTAAGAAAAACATATGTTAGGATGCTGCGAGATGAATGGGATGCTGCATGGAGATGAATCTTGATCTTCTTCATCTCCCATCTTAATACAGCATCCCTACTTAAATGCATCTCGGACTTAGTCGATTTTTCATAAATTCTAAGAAAAACTTATGTTAGGATGCTGCGAGATGAATGGGATGCTGCATGGAGATGAATCTTGATCTTCTTCATCTCCCATCTTAATACAGCATCCCTACTTAAAGGCATCTCGGACTTAGTCGATTTTTCATAAATTCTAAGAAATTCATATGTTAGGATGCTGGGAGATGAATGGGATGCTGCATGGAGATGAATCTTGATCTCCTACATCTCCCATCTTAATACAGCATCCCTACTTAAAGGCATCTCGGACTTAGTCGATTTTTCATAAATTCATAGAAATTCATATGTAAGGATGCTGGGAGATGAATGGGATGCTGCATGGAGATGAATCTTGATCTCCTACATCTCCCATCTTAATACAGCATCCCTACTTAAAGCCATCTCGGACTTAGTCGATTTTTCATAAATTCTAAGAAATTCATATGTTAGGATGCTGGGAGATGAATGGGATGCTGCATGGAGATGAATCTTGATCTTCTTCATCTCCCATCTTAATACAGCATCCCTACTTAAAGGCATCTCGGACTTAGTCGATTTTTCATAAATTCATAGAAATTCATATGTTAGGATGCTGGGAGATGAATGGGATGCTGCATGGAGATGAATCTTGATCTCCTACATCTCCCATCTTAATACAGCATCCCTACTTAAAGCCATCTCGGACTTAGTCGATTTTTCATAAATACTAAGAAATTCATATGTTAGGATGCTGTGAGATGAATGGGATGCTGCATGGAGATGAATCTTGATCTCCTACATCTCCCATCTCAATACAGCATCCCTACTTCAAGGCATCTCGGACTTAGTCGATTTTTCATAAATTCATAGAAATTCATATGTTAGGATGCTGCGAGATGAATGGGATGCTGCATGCAGATGAATATTGATCTCCTACATCTCTCATCTCAATACAGCATCCCTACTTAAAGCCATCTCGGACTTAGTCGATTTTTCATAAATTCATAGAAATTCATATGTTGGGATGCTGCGAGATGAAGGGGTAGCTGCATGGAGATGAATCTTGACCTTCTTCATCTCCCATCTTAATACAGCATCCCTACTTAAAGGCATCTCGGACTTAGTCGATTTTTCATAAATTCTAAGAAATTCATATGTAAGGATGCTGCGAGATGAATGGGATGCTGCATGGAGATGAATCTTGATCTCCTACATCTCCCATCCCAACACAGCATCCCTACTTAAAGCCATCTCGGTCTTAGTCGATTTTGCATAAATTCTAAGAAAAACATATGTAAGGATGCTGCGAGATGAATGGGATGCTGCATGGAGATGAATCTTGATGTTATTCATCTACCATCTTAATACAGCATCCCTACTTAAAGGCATCTCGGACTTAGTCGATTTTTCATAAATTCTTAGAAATTCATATGTTAGGATGCTGCGAGATGAATGGGATGCTGCATGGAGATGAATCTTGATTTTCTTCATCTCCCATCTTAATACAGCATCCCTGCTTAAAGGCATCTCGGACCTTGTCGATTTTTCATAAATTCATAGAAAAACATATGTTAGGATGCTGGGAGATAAATGGGATGCTGCATGGAGATAAATCTTGATCTTCTTCATCTCCCATCTTAATACAGCATCCCTACTTAAAGGCATCTCGGACTTAGTCGATTTTTCATAAATTCTAAGAAATTCATATGTTAGGATGCTGCGAGGAGAATGGGATGCTGCATGGAGATGAATCTTGATCTTCTACATCTCCCATCTCGATACAGCATCCCTACTTAAAGGCGACTCGGACTTAGTCGATTTTTCATAAATTCTAAGAAATTCATATGTTAGGATTCTGTGAGATGAATGAGATGCTGCATGGAGATGAATCTTGATCTTCTTCATCTCCCATCTTAATACAGCATCCCTACTTAAAGGCATCTCGGACCTAGTCGATTTTTCATAAATTCATAGAAAAACATATGTTAGGATGCTGGGAGATGAATGGGATGCTGCATGGAGATGAATCTTGATCTTATTCATCTCCCATCTCAATACAGCATCCCTACTTAACGGCATCTCGGACTTAGTCGATTTTTCATAAATTCTAAGAAAAACATATGTTAGGATGCTGCGAGATGAATGGGATGCTGCATGGAGATAAATCTTGATCTCCTACATCTCTCATCTCAATACAGCATCCTTACTTAAAGGCATCTCGGACTTAGTCGATTTTTCATAAATTCTAAGAAAAACATATGTTTGGATGCTGCGATATGAATTAGATGCTGCATGGAGATGAATCTTGATCTTCTTCATCTCCCATCTTAATACAGCATCCCTACTTAAAGGCATCTCGGACTTAGTCGATTTTTCATAAATTCTAAGAAAAACATATGTTTGGATGCTGCGATATGAATTAGATGCTGCATGGAGATGAATCTTGATCTTCTTCATCTCCCATCTTAATACAGCATCCCTACTTAAAGGCATCTCGGACTTAGTCGATTTTTCATAAATTCTAAGAAAAACATATGTTAGGATGCTGGGAGATGAATGGGATGCTGCATGGAGATAAATCTTGATCTTCTTCATCTCCCATCTTAATACAGCATCCCTACTTAAAGGCATCTCGGACTTAGTCGATTTTTCATAAATTCTAAGAAATTCATATGTTAGGATGCTGCGAGGAGAATGGGATGCTGCATGGAGATGAATCTTGATCTTCTACATCTCCCATCTCGATACAGCATCCCTACTTAACGGCATCTCGGACCTAGTCGATTTTTCATAAATTCATAGAAAAACATATGTTAGGATGCTGGGAGATGAATGGGATGCTGCATGGAGATGAATCTTGATCTTATTCATCTCCCATCTCAATACAGCATCCCTACTTAACGGCATCTCGGACTTAGTCGATTTTTCATAAATTCATAGAAAAACATATGTTAAGATGCTGCGAGATGAATGGGATGCTGCATGGAGATGAATCCTGATCTTCTTAATCTCCCATCTCAATACAGCATCCCTACTTAAAGGCATCTCGGACTTAGTCGATTTTTCATAAATTCTAAGAAAAACATATGTTAGGATGCTGCGAGATGAATGGGATGCTGCATGGAGATGAATCTTGATCTTCTTCATCTCCAATCTTAATACAGCATCCCCACTTAAAGGCATCTCGGACTTAGTCGATTTTTCATAAATTCTAAGAAAAACATATGTTAGGATGCTGCGAGATGAATGGGATGCTGCATGGAGATGAATCTTGATCTTCTACATCTCCCATCTCAATACAGCATCCCTACTTAAAGGCATCTAGGACTTAGTCGATTTTTCATAAATTCTAAGAAAAACATATGTTAGGATGCTGGGAGATGGATGGGATGCTGCATAGAGATGAATCTTGATCTTCTACATCTCCCATCGCAATATAGCATCCCTGAAGAAATTCATATGTAAGGATGCTGCGAGATGAATGGGATGCTGCATGGAGATGAATCTTGATCTCCTACATCTCTCATCTCAATACAGCATCCCTACTTAAAGCCATCTCGGACTTAGTCGATTTTTCATAAATTCTAAGAAAAACATATGTTAGGATGCTGCGAGATGAATGGGATGCTGCATGGAGATGAATCTTGATCTTCTTCATCTCCCATCTTAATACAGCATCCCTACTTAAATGCATCTCGGACTTAGTCGATTTTTCATAAATTCTAAGAAAAACATATGTTAGGATGCTGCGAGATGAATGGGATGCTGCATGGAGATGAATCTTGATCTTCTTCATCTCCCATCTTAATACAGCATCCCTACTTAAAGGCATCTCGGACTTAGTCGATTTTTCATAAATTCTAAGAAATTCATATGTTAGGATGCTGGGAGATGAATGGGATGCTGCATGGAGATGAATCTTGATCTCCTACATCTCCCATCTTAATACAGCATCCCTACTTAAAGCCATCTCGGACTTAGTCGATTTTTCATAAATTCTAAGAAATTCATATGTTAGGATGCTGGGAGATGAATGGGATGCTGCATGGAGATAAATCTTGATCTCCTACATCTCCCATCTCAATACAGCATCCCTACTTAAAGGCATCTCGGACTTAGTCGATTTTTCATAAATTCATAGAAATTCATATGTTAGGATGCTGCGAGATGAATGGGATGCTGCATGGAGATGAATCTTGATCTTCTTCATCTCCCATCTTAATACAGCATCCCTACTTAAAGGCATCTCGGACTTAGTCGATTTTTCATAAATTCATAGAAATTCATATGTTAGGATGCTGCGAGATGAATGGGATGCTGCATGGAGATGAATCTTGATCTCCTACATCTCTCATCTCAATACAGCATCCCTACTTAAAGCCATCTCGGACTAAGTCGATTTTTCATAATTCATAGAAATTCATATGTTAGGATGCTGCGAGATGAATGGGATGCTGCATGGAGATGAATCTTGATCTCCTACATCTCTCATCTCAATACAGCATCCCTACTTAAAGGCATCTCGGACTTAGTCGATTTTTCATAAATTCATAGAAATTCATATGTTAGGATGCTGGGAGATGAATGGGATGCTGCATGGAGATGAATCTTGATCTTCTTCATCTCCCATCTTAATACAGCATCCCTACTTAAAGGCATCTCGGACTTAGTCGATTTTTCATAAATTCTAAGAAATTCATATGTTAGGATGCTGAAAGATGAATGGGATGCTGCATGGAGATGAATCTTAATCTCCTACATCTCCCATCTCAATACAGCATCCCTACTTAAAGGCATCTCGGAATTAGTCGATTTTTCATAAATTCATAGAAATTCATATGTTAGGATGCTGGGAGATGAATGAGATGCTGCATGGAGATGAATCTTGATCTTCTTCATCTCCCATCTTAATACAGCATCCCTACTTAAAGGCATCTCGGACTTATTCGATTTTTCATAAATTCTAAGAAATTCATATGTTAGGATGCTGGGAGATGAATGGGATGCTGCATGGAGATGAATCTTGATCTTCTCCATCTCCCATCTTAATACAGAATCCCTACTTAAAGGCATCTCGGAATTAGTCGATTTTTCATAAATTCATAGAAATTCATATGTTAGGATGCTGGGAGATGAATGGGATGCTGCATGGAGATGAATCTTGATCTCCTACATCTCTCATCTCAATACAGCATCCCTACTTAAAGCCATCTCGGACTAAGTCGATTTTTCATAAATTCATAGAAATTCATATGTTAGGATGCTGCGAGTTGAATGGGATGCTGCATGGAGATGAATCTTGATCTCCTACATCTCTCATCTCAATACAGCATCCCTACTTAAAGCCATCTCGGACTTAGTCGATTTTTCATAAATTCTAAGAAAAACATATGTTAGGATGCTGCGAGATGAATGGGATGCTGCATGGAGATGAATCTTGATCTTCTTCATCTCCCATCTTAATACAGCATCCCTACTTAAATGCATCTCGGACTTAGTCGATTTTTCATAAATTCTAAGAAAAACTTATGTTAGGATGCTGCGAGATGAATGGGATGCTGCATGGAGATGAATCTTGATCTTCTTCATCTCCCATCTTAATACAGCATCACTACTTAAAGGCATCTCGGACTTAGTCGATTTTTCATAAATTCTAAGAAATTCATATGTTAGGATGCTGGGAGATGAATGGGATGCTGCATGGAGATGAATCTTGATCTCCTACATCTCCCATCTTAATACAGCATCACTACTTAAAGGCATCTCGGACTTAGTCGATTTTTCATAAATTCTAAGAAAACAATATGTTAGGATGCTGCGAGATGAATGGGATGCTGCATGGAGATGAATCTTGATCTCCCACATCTCTCATCTCAATACAGCATCCCTACTTAAAGGCATCTCGGACTTAGTCGATTTTTCATAAATTCATAGAAATTCATATGTTAGGATGCTGGGAGATGAATGGGATGCTGCATGGAGATGAATCTTGATCTTCTTCATCTCCCATCTTAATACAGCATCCCTACTTAAAGGCATCTCGGACTTAGTCGATTTTTCATAACTTCTAAGTAAAACATATGTTAGGATGCTGCGAGATGAATGAGATGCTGCATGGAGATGAATCTTGATCTCCTACATCTCCCATCTTAATACAGCATCCCTGCTTAAAGGCATCTCGGACTTAGTCGATTTTTCATAAATTCTAAGAAATTCATATGTTAGGATGCTGCGAGATGAATGGGATGCTGCATGGAGATGAATCTTGATCTTCTTAATCTCCCATCTTAATACAGCATCCCTACTTAAAGGCATCTCGGACTTAGTCGATTTTTCATAAATTCTAAGAAAACAATATGTTAGGATGCTGCGAGATGAATGGGATGCTGCATGGAGATGAATCTTGATCTCCCACATCTCTCATCTCAATACAGCATCCCTACTTAAAGGCATCTCGGACTTAGTCGATTTTTCATAAATTCATAGAAATTCATATGTTAGGATGCTGGGAGATGAATGGGATGCTGCATGGAGATGAATCTTGATCTTCTTCATCTCCCATCTTAATACAGCATCCCTACTTAAAGGCATCTCGGACTTAGTCGATTTTTCATAAATTCTTAGAAAAACATATGTTAGGATGCTGCGAGATGAATGGGATGCTGCATGGAGATGAATCTTGACCTTCTTCATCTCCCATCTCGATACAGCATCCCTACTTAAAGGCATCTCGGACTTAGTCGATTTTTCATAAATTCTAAGAAAAACATATGTTAGGTTGCTGCGAGATGAATGGGATGCTGCATGGAGATTAATCTTGATCTTCTTCATCTCCCATCTTAATACAGCATCCCTACTTAAAGGCATCTCGGACTTAGTCGATTTTTCATAAATTCTAAGAAATTCATATGTTAGGATGCTGGGAGATGAATGGGATGCTGCATGGAGATGAATCTTGATCTCCAACATCTCCCATCTTAATACAGCATCCCTACTTAAAGCCATCTCGGACTTAGTCGATTTTTCATAAATTCTAAGAAATTCATATGTTAGGATGCTGGGAGATGAATGGGATGCTGCATGGAGATGAATCTTGATCTCCTACATCTCCCATCTCAATACAGCATCCCTACTTCAAGGCATCTCGGACTTAGTCGATTTTTCATAAATTCATAGAAATTCATATGTTAGGATGCTGCGAGATGAATGGGATGCTGCATGCAGATGAATATTGATCTCCTACATCTCCCGTCTCAATACAGCATCCCTACTTAAAGGCATCTCGGACTTAGTCGATTTTTCATAAATTCATAGAAATTCATATGTTAGGATGCTGCGAGATGAATGGGATGCTGCATGGAGATGAATCTTGATCTCCTACATCTCTCATCTCAATACAGCATCCCTACTTAAAGCCATCTCGGACTTAGTCGATTTTTCATAAATTCATAGAAATTCATATGTTAGGATGCTGCGAGATGAATGGGATGCTGCATGGAGATGAATCTTGATCTCCTACATCTCTCATCTCAATACAGCATCCCTACTTAAAGGCATCTCGGACTTAGTCGATTTTTCATAAATTCATAGAAATTCATATGTTAGGATGCTGGGAGATGAATGGGATGCTGCATGGACATGAATCTTGATCTCCTACATCTCCCGTCTCAATACAGCATCCATACTTAAAGGCATCTCGGACTTAGTCGATTTTTCATAAAATCATAGAAATTCATATGTTTGGATGCTGGGAGATGAATATGATGCTGCATGGAGATGTATCTTGATCTCCTACATCTCTCATCTCAATACAGCATCCCTACTATAAGCCATCTCGGACTTAGTCGATTTTTCATAAATTCATAGAAAAACATATGTTAGGATGCTGGGAGATGAATGGGATGCTGCATGGAGATGAATCTTGATCTTCTTCATCTCCCATCTTAATACAGCATCCCTACTTAAAGGAATCTCGGACTTAGTCGATTTTTCATAAATTCTAAGAAATTCATATGTTAGGATGCTGCGAGATGAATGGGATGCTGCATGGAGATGAATCTTGATCTTCTTCATCTCCCATCCTAATACAGCATCCCTACTTAAAGGCATCTCGGACTTAGTCGATTTTTCATAAATTCTAAGAAAAACATATGTTAGGATGCTGCGAGATGAATGAGATACTGCATGGAGATGAATCTTGATCTTCTTCATCTCCCATCTCAATACAGCATCCCTACTTAAAGGCATCTCGGACTAAGTCGATTTATCATAAATTCTAAGAAAAACATATGTTAGGATGCTGCGAGGAGAATGGGATGCTGCATGGAGATGAATCTTGATCTTTTTCTTCTCCCATCTTAATACAGCATCCCTACTTAAGGGCATCTCGGACTTAGTCGATTTTTCATAAATTCCAAGAAAAACATATGTTAGGATTCTGCGAGATGAATGGGATGCTGCATGGAGATGAATCTTGATCTTCTTCATCTCCCATCTTAATACAGCATCCCTACTTAAAGGCATCTCGGACTTAGTCGATTTTTCATAAATTCTATGAAAAACATATGTTAGAATGCTGGGAGATGAATGGGATGCTGCATGGAGATGAATCTTGATCTCCTACATCTCCCATCTCAATACAGCATCCCTACTTCAAGGCATCTCGGACTTAGTCGATTTTTCATAAATTCATAGAAATTCATATGTTAGGATGCTGCGAGATGAATGGGATGCTGCATGCAGATGAATATTGATCTCCTACATCTCTCATCTCAATACAGCATCCCTACTTAAAGCCATCTCGGACTTAGTCGATTTTTCATAAATTCATAGAAATTCATATGTTGGGATGCTGCGAGATGAAGGGGTAGCTGCATGGAGATGAATCTTGACCTTCTTCATCTCCCATCTTAATACAGCATCCCTACTTAAAGGCATCTCGGACTTAGTCGATTTTTCATAAATTCTAAGAAATTCATATGTAAGGATGCTGCGAGATGAATGGGATGCTGCATGGAGATGAATCTTGATCTCCTACATCTCCCATCCCAACACAGCATCCCTACTTAAAGCCATCTCGGTCTTAGTCGATTTTTCATAAATTCTAAGAAAAACATATGTAAGGATGCTGCGAGATGAATGGGATGCTGCATGGAGATGAATCTTGATCTTATTCATCTACCATCTTAATACAGCATCCCTACTTAAAGGCATCTCGGACTTAGTCGATTTTTCATAAATTCTTAGAAATTCATATGTTAGGATGCTGCGAGATGAATGGGATGCTGCATGGAGATGAATCTTGATTTTCTTCATCTCCCATCTTAATACAGCATCCCTGCTTAAAGGCATCTCGGACCTAGTCGATTTTTCATAAATTCATAGAAAAACATATGTTAGGATGCTGGGAGATAAATGGGATGCTGCATGGAGATAAATCTTGATCTTCTTCATCTCCCATCTTAATACAGCATCCCTACTTAAAGGCATCTCGGACTTAGTCGATTTTTCATAAATTCTAAGAAATTCATATGTTAGGATGCTGCGAGGAGAATGGGATGCTGCATGGAGATGAATCTTGATCTTCTACATCTCCCATCTCGATACAGCATCCCTACTTAAAGGCGACTCGGACTTAGTCGATTTTTCATAAATTCTAAGAAATTCATATGTTAGGATTCTGTGAGATGAATGGGATGCTGCATGGAGATGAATCTTGATCTTCTTCATCTCCCATCTTAATACAGCATCCCTACTTAAAGGCATCTCGGACCTAGTCGATTTTTCATAAATTCATAGAAAAACATATGTTAGGATGCTGGGAGATGAATGGGATGCTGCATGGAGATGAATCTTGATCTTATTCATCTCCCATCTCAATACAGCATCCCTACTTAACGGCATCTCGGACTTAGTCGATTTTTCATAAATTCTAAGAAAAACATATGTTAGGATGCTGCGAGATGAATGGGATGCTGCATGGAGATAAATCTTGATCTCCTACATCTCTCATCTCAATACAGCATCCTTACTTAAAGGCATCTCGGACTTAGTCGATTTTTCATAAATTCTAAGAAAAACATATGTTTGGATGCTGCGATATGAATTAGATGCTGCATGGAGATGAATCTTGATCTTCTTCATCTCCCATCTTAATACAGCATCCCTACTTAAAGGCATCTCGGACTTAGTCGATTTTTCATAAATTCTAAGAAAAACATATGTTTGGATGCTGCGATATGAATTAGATGCTGCATGGAGATGAATCTTGATCTTCTTCATCTCCCATCTTAATACAGCATCCCTACTTAAAGGCATCTCGGAATTAGTCGATTTTTCATAAATTCTAAGAAAAACATATGTTAGGATGCTGGGAGATGAATGGGATGCTGCATGGAGATAAATCTTGATCTTCTTCATCTCCCATCTTAATACAGCATCCCTACTTAAAGGCATCTCGGACTTAGTCGATTTTTCATAAATTCTAAGAAATTCATATGTTAGGATGCTGCGAGGAGAATGGGATGCTGCATGGAGATGAATCTTGATCTTCTACATCTCCCATCTCGATACAGCATCCCTACTTAACGGCATCTCGGACCTAGTCGATTTTTCATAAATTCATAGAAAAACATATGTTAGGATGCTGGGAGATGAATGGGATGCTGCATGGAGATGAATCTTGATCTTATTCATCTCCCATCTCAATACAGCATCCCTACTTAACGGCATCTCGGACTTAGTCGATTTTTCATAAATTCATAGAAAAACATATGTTAAGATGCTGCGAGATGAATGGGATGCTGCATGGAGATGAATCTTGATCTTCTTCATCTCACATCTCAATACAGCATCCTTACTTAAAGGCATCTCGGACTTAGTCGATTTTTCATAAATTCTAAGAAAAACATATGTTTGGATGCTGCGATATGAATTAGATGCTGCATATAGATGAATCTTGATCTTCTTCATCTCCCATCTTAATACAGCATCCCTACTTAAAGGCATCTCGGACTTAGTCGATTTTTCATAAATTCTAAGAAAAACATATGTTAGGATGCTGCAAGATGAATGGGATGCTGCATGGAGATGAATCTTGATCTTTGTCATCTCTCATCTTAATACAGCATCCCTACATAAAGGCATCTCGGACTTAGTCGATTTTTCATAAATTCTAAGAAAAACATATGTTAGGATGCTGGGAGATGAATGGGATGCTGCATGGAGATAAATCTTGATCTGCTTCATCTCCCATCTTAATACAGCATCCCTACTTGAAGGCATCTCGGACTTAGTCGAATTTTCATAAATTCTAAGAAAAACATATGTTAGGATGCTGGGAGTCGAATGGGATGCTGCATGGAGATGAATCTTGATCTTCTTCATCTCCCATCTTAATACAGCATCCCTACTTAAAGGCATCTCGGACTTAGTCGATTTTTCATAAATTCTAAGAAATTCATATGTTAGGATGCTACGAGATGAATGGGATGCTGCATAGAGATGAATCTTGATCTTCTTCATCTCCCATCTCAATACAGCATCCCTACTTAAAAGCATCTCGGACTTAGTCAATTTTTTATAAATTCTAAGAAAAACATAGGTTAGAATGCTGCGAGATGAATGGAATGCTGCATGGAGATGAATCTTGATCTTCTACATCTCCCATCTTAATACAGCATCCTTACTTAAAGGCATCTCGGACTTAGTCGATTTTTCATAAATTCTACGAAAAACATAAGTTAGGATGCTGGGAGATGAAAGGGATGCTGCATAGAGATGAATCTTGATCTTCTTCATCTCCCATCTTAATACAGCATCCCTACTTAAAGGCATCTCGGACTTAGTCGATTTTTCATAAATTCTTAGAAATTCATATGTTAGGATGCTGGGAGATGAATGGGATGCTGCATGGAGATGAATCTTGATCTCCTACATCTCCCGTCTCAATACAGCATCCCTACTTAAAGGCATCTCGGACTTAGTCGATTTTTCATAAATTCTAAGAAATTCATATGTTAGGATGCTGGGAGATGAATGGGATGCTGCATGGAGATGAATCTTGATCTCCTACATCTCCCATCTTAATACAGCATCCCTACTTAAAGGCATCTCGGACTTAGTCGATTTTTCATAAATTCATAGAAAATCATATGTTAGGATGCTGCGAGATGAATGGGATGCTGCATGGAGATGAATCTTGATCTCCTCCATCTCCCATTTTAATACAGCATCCCTACTTAAAGGCATCTCGGACTTAGTCGATTTTTCATAAATTCATAGAAATTCATATGTTAGGATGCTGCGAGTTGAATGGGATGCTGCATGGAGATGAATCTTGATCTCCTACATCTCTCATCTCAATACAGCATCCCTACTTAAAGCCATCTCGGACTTAGTCGATTTTTCATAAATTCTAAGAAAAACATATGTTAGGATGCTGCGAGATGAATGGGATGCTGCATGGAGATGAATCTTGATCTTCTTCATCTCCCATCTTAATACAGCATCCCTACTTAAATGCATCTCGGACTTAGTCGATTTTTCATAAATTCTAAGAAAAACTTATGTTAGGATGCTGCGAGATGAATGGGATGCTGCATGGAGATGAATCTTGATCTTCTTCATCTCCCATCTTAATACAGCATCCCTACTTAAAGGCATCTCGGACTTAGTCGATTTTTCATAAATTCTAAGAAATTCATATGTTAGGATGCTGGGAGATGAATGGGATGCTGCATGGAGATGAATCTTGATCTCCTACATCTCCCATCTTAATACAGCATCCCTACTTAAAGGCATCTCGGACTTAGTCGATTTTTCATAAATTCATAGAAATTCATATGTAAGGATGCTGGGAGATGAATGGGATGCTGCATGGAGATGAATCTTGATCTCCTACATCTCCCATCTTAATACAGCATCCCTACTTAAAGCCATCTCGGACTTAGTCGATTTTTCATAAATTCTAAGAAATTCATATGTTAGGATGCTGCGAGATGAATGGGATGCTGCATGGAGATGAATCTTGATCTTCTTCATCTCCCATCTTAATACAGCATCCCTACTTAAAGGCATCGCGGACTTAGTCGATTTTTCATAAATTCATAGAAATTCATATGTTAGGATGCTGGGAGATGAATGGGATGCTGCATGGAGATGAATCTTGATCTCCTACATCTCCCATCTTAATACAGCATCCCTACTTAAAGCCATCTCGGACTTAGTCGATTTTTCATAAATTCTACGAAAAACATAAGTTAGGATGCTGGGAGATGAAAGGGATGCTGCATAGAGATGAATCTTGATCTTCTTCATCTCCCATCTTAATACAGCATCCCTACTTAAAGGCATCTCGGACTTAGTCGATTTTTCATAAATTCATAGAAATTCATATGTAAGGATGCTGGGAGATGAATGGGATGCTGCATGGAGATGAATCTTGATCTCCTACATCTCCCATCTTAATACAGCATCCCTACTTAAAGCCATCTCGGACTTAGTCGATTTTTCATAAATTCTAAGAAATTCATATGTTAGGATGCTGCGAGATGAATGGGATGCTGCATGGAGATGAATCTTGATCTTCTTCATCTCCCATCTTAATACAGCATCCCTACTTAAAGGCATCTCGGACTTAGTCGATTTTTCATAAATTCATAGAAATTCATATGTTAGGATGCTGCGAGATGAATGGAATGCTGCATGGAGATGAATCTTGATCTTCTACATCTCCCATCTTAATACAGCATCCTTACTTAAAGGCATCTCGGACTTAGTCGATTTTTCACAAATTCTACGAAAAACATAAGTTAGGATGCTGGGAGATGAAAGGGATGCTGCATAGAGATGAATCTTGATCTTCTTCATCTCCCATCTTAATACAGCATCCCTACTTAAAGGCATCTCGGACTTAGTCGATTTTTCATAAATTCTTAGAAATTCATATGTTAGGATGCTGGGAGATGAATGGGATGCTGCATGGAGATGAATCTTGATCTCCTACATCTCCCGTCTCAATACAGCATCCCTACTTAAAGGCATCTCGGACTTAGTCGATTTTTCATAAATTCTAAGAAATTCATATGTTAGGATGCTGGGAGATGAATGGGATGCTGCATGGAGATGAATCTTGATCTCCTACATCTCCCATCTTAATACAGCATCCCTACTTAAAGGCATCTCGGACTTAGTCGATTTTTCATAAATTCATAGAAAATCATATGTTAGGATGCTGCGAGATGAATGGGATGCTGCATGGAGATGAATCTTGATCTCCTCCATCTCTCATCTCAATACAGCATCCCTACTTAAAGGCATCTCGGACTTAGTCGATTTTTCATAAATTCATAGAAATTCATATGTTAGGATGCTGCGAGTTGAATGGGATGCTGCATGGAGATGAATCTTGATCTCCTACATCTCTCATCTCAATACAGCATCCCTACTTAAAGCCATCTCGGACTTAGTCGATTTTTCATAAATTCTAAGAAAAACATATGTTAGGATGCTGCGAGATGAATGGGATGCTGCATGGAGATGAATCTTGATCTTCTTCATCTCCCATCTTAATACAGCATCCCTACTTAAATGCATCTCGGACTTAGTCGATTTTTCATAAATTCTAAGAAAAACTTATGTTAGGATGCTGCGAGATGAATGGGATGCTGCATGGAGATGAATCTTGATCTTCTTCATCTCCCATCTTAATACAGCATCCCTACTTAAAGGCATCTCGGACTTAGTCGATTTTTCATAAATTCTAAGAAATTCATATGTTAGGATGCTGGGAGATGAATGGGATGCTGCATGGAGATGAATCTTGATCTCCTACATCTCCCATCTTAATACAGCATCCCTACTTAAAGGCATCTCGGACTTAGTCGATTTTTCATAAATTCATAGAAATTCATATGTAAGGATGCTGGGAGATGAATGGGATGCTGCATGGAGATGAATCTTGATCTCCTACATCTCCCATCTTAATACAGCATCCCTACTTAAAGCCATCTCGGACTTAGTCGATTTTTCATAAATTCTAAGAAATTCATATGTTAGGATGCTGGGAGATGAATGGGATGCTGCATGGAGATGAATCTTGATCTTCTTCATCTCCCATCTTAATACAGCATCCCTACTTAAAGGCATCTCGGACTTAGTCGATTTTTCATAAATTCATAGAAATTCATATGTTAGGATGCTGGGAGATGAATGGGATGCTGCATGGAGATGAATCTTGATCTCCTACATCTCCCATCTTAATACAGCATCCCTACTTAAAGCCATCTCGGACTTAGTCGATTTTTCATAAATACTAAGAAATTCATATGTTAGGATGCTGTGAGATGAATGGGATGCTGCATGGAGATGAATCTTGATCTCCTACATCTCCCATCTCAATACAGCATCCCTACTTCAAGGCATCTCGGACTTAGTCGATTTTTCATAAATTCATAGAAATTCATATGTTAGGATGCTGCGAGATGAATGGGATGCTGCATGCAGATGAATATTGATCTCCTACATCTCTCATCTCAATACAGCATCCCTACTTAAAGCCATCTCGGACTTAGTCGATTTTTCATAAATTCATAGAAATTCATATGTTAGGATGCTGCGAGATGAAGGGGTAGCTGCATGGAGATGAATCTTGACCTTCTTCATCTCCCATCTTAATACAGCATCCCTACTTAAAGGCATCTCGGACTTAGTCGATTTTTCATAAATTCTAAGAAATTCATATGTAAGGATGCTGCGAGATGAATGGGATGCTGCATGGAGATGAATCTTGATCTCCTACATCTCCCATCCCAACACAGCATCCCTACTTAAAGCCATCTCGGTCTTAGTCGATTTTGCATAAATTCTAAGAAAAACATATGTAAGGATGCTGCGAGATGAATGGGATGCTGCATGGAGATGAATCTTGATGTTATTCATCTACCATCTTAATACAGCATCCCTACTTAAAGGCATCTCGGACTTAGTCGATTTTTCATAAATTCTTAGAAATTCATATGTTAGGATGCTGCGAGATGAATGGGATGCTGCATGGAGATGAATCTTGATTTTCTTCATCTCCCATCTTAATACAGCATCCCTGCTTAAAGGCATCTCGGACCTAGTCGATTTTTCATAAATTCATAGAAAAACATATGTTAGGATGCTGGGAGATAAATGGGATGCTGCATGGAGATAAATCTTGATCTTCTTCATCTCCCATCTTAATACAGCATCCCTACTTAAAGGCATCTCGGACTTAGTCGATTTTTCATAAATTCTAAGAAATTCATATGTTAGGATGCTGCGAGGAGAATGGGATGCTGCATGGAGATGAATCTTGATCTTCTACATCTCCCATCTCGATACAGCATCCCTACTTAAAGGCGACTCGGACTTAGTCGATTTTTCATAAATTCTAAGAAATTCATATGTTAGGATTCTGTGAGATGAATGAGATGCTGCATGGAGATGAATCTTGATCTTCTTCATCTCCCATCTTAATACAGCATCCCTACTTAAAGGCATCTCGGACCTAGTCGATTTTTCATAAATTCATAGAAAAACATATGTTAGGATGCTGGGAGATGAATGGGATGCTGCATGGAGATGAATCTTGATCTTATTCATCTCCCATCTCAATACAGCATCCCTACTTAACGGCATCTCGGACTTAGTCGATTTTTCATAAATTCTAAGAAAAACATATGTTAGGATGCTGCGAGATGAATGGGATGCTGCATGGAGATAAATCTTGATCTCCTACATCTCTCATCTCAATACAGCATCCTTACTTAAAGGCATCTCGGACTTAGTCGATTTTTCATAAATTCTAAGAAAAACATATGTTTGGATGCTGCGATATGAATTAGATGCTGCATGGAGATGAATCTTGATCTTCTTCATCTCCCATCTTAATACAGCATCCCTACTTAAAGGCATCTCGGACTTAGTCGATTTTTCATAAATTCTAAGAAAAACATATGTTTGGATGCTGCGATATGAATTAGATGCTGCATGGAGATGAATCTTGATCTTCTTCATCTCCCATCTTAATACAGCATCCCTACTTAAAGGCATCTCGGACTTAGTCGATTTTTCATAAATTCTAAGAAAAACATATGTTAGGATGCTGGGAGATGAATGGGATGCTGCATGGAGATAAATCTTGATCTTCTTCATCTCCCATCTTAATACAGCATCCCTACTTAAAGGCATCTCGGACTTAGTCGATTTTTCATAAATTCTAAGAAATTCATATGTTAGGATGCTGCGAGGAGAATGGGATGCTGCATGGAGATGAATCTTGATCTTCTACATCTCCCATCTCGATACAGCATCCCTACTTAACGGCATCTCGGACCTAGTCGATTTTTCATAAATTCATAGAAAAACATATGTTAGGATGCTGGGAGATGAATGGGATGCTGCATGGAGATGAATCTTGATCTTATTCATCTCCCATCTCAATACAGCATCCCTACTTAACGGCATCTCGGACTTAGTCGATTTTTCATAAATTCATAGAAAAACATATGTTAAGATGCTGCGAGATGAATGGGATGCTGCATGGAGATGAATCCTGATCTTCTTAATCTCCCATCTCAATACAGCATCCCTACTTAAAGGCATCTCGGACTTAGTCGATTTTTCATAAATTCTAAGAAAAACATATGTTAGGATGCTGCGAGATGAATGGGATGCTGCATGGAGATGAATCTTGATCTTCTTCATCTCCAATCTTAATACAGCATCCCCACTTAAAGGCATCTCGGACTTAGTCGATTTTTCATAAATTCTAAGAAAAACATATGTTAGGATGCTGCGAGATGAATGGGATGCTGCATGGAGATGAATCTTGATCTTCTACATCTCCCATCTCAATACAGCATCCCTACTTAAAGGCATCTAGGACTTAGTCGATTTTTCATAAATTCTAAGAAAAACATATGTTAGGATGCTGGGAGATGGATGGGATGCTGCATAGAGATGAATCTTGATCTTCTACATCTCCCATCGCAATATAGCATCCCTGAAGAAATTCATATGTAAGGATGCTGCGAGATGAATGGGATGCTGCATGGAGATGAATCTTGATCTCCTACATCTCTCATCTCAATACAGCATCCCTACTTAAAGCCATCTCGGACTTAGTCGATTTTTCATAAATTCTAAGAAAAACATATGTTAGGATGCTGCGAGATGAATGGGATGCTGCATGGAGATGAATCTTGATCTTCTTCATCTCCCATCTTAATACAGCATCCCTACTTAAATGCATCTCGGACTTAGTCGATTTTTCATAAATTCTAAGAAAAACATATGTTAGGATGCTGCGAGATGAATGGGATGCTGCATGGAGATGAATCTTGATCTTCTTCATCTCCCATCTTAATACAGCATCCCTACTTAAAGGCATCTCGGACTTAGTCGATTTTTCATAAATTCTAAGAAATTCATATGTTAGGATGCTGGGAGATGAATGGGATGCTGCATGGAGATGAATCTTGATCTCCTACATCTCCCATCTTAATACAGCATCCCTACTTAAAGCCATCTCGGACTTAGTCGATTTTTCATAAATTCTAAGAAATTCATATGTTAGGATGCTGGGAGATGAATGGGATGCTGCATGGAGATGAATCTTGATCTCCTACATCTCCCATCTCAATACAGCATCCCTACTTAAAGGCATCTCGGACTTAGTCGATTTTTCATAAATTCATAGAAATTCATATGTTAGGATGCTGCGAGATGAATGGGATGCTGCATGGAGATGAATCTTGATCTTCTTCATCTCCCATCTTAATACAGCATCCCTACTTAAAGGCATCTCGGACTTAGTCGATTTTTCATAAATTCATCGAAATTCATATGTTAGGATGCTGCGAGATGAATGGGATGCTGCATGGAGATGAATCTTGATCTCCTACATCTCTCATCTCAATACAGCATCCCTACTTAAAGCCATCTCGGACTAAGTCGATTTTTCATAAATTCATAGAAATTCATATGTTAGGATGCTGCGAGATGAATGGGATGCTGCATGGAGATGAATCTTGATCTCCTACATCTCTCATCTCAATACAGCATCCCTACTTAAAGGCATCTCGGACTTAGTCGATTTTTCATAAATTCATAGAAATTCATATGTTAGGATGCTGGGAGATGAATGGGATGCTGCATGGAGATGAATCTTGATCTTCTTCATCTCCCATCTTAATACAGCATCCCTACTTAAAGGCATCTCGGACTTAGTCGATTTTTCATAAATTCTAAGAAATTCATATGTTAGGATGCTGAAAGATGAATGGGATGCTGCATGGAGATGAATCTTAATCTCCTACATCTCCCATCTCAATACAGCATCCCTACTTAAAGGCATCTCGGAATTAGTCGATTTTTCATAAATTCATAGAAATTCATATGTTAGGATGCTGGGAGATGAATGAGATGCTGCATGGAGATGAATCTTGATCTTCTTCATCTCCCATCTTAATACAGCATCCCTACTTAAAGGCATCTCGGACTTATTCGATTTTTCATAAATTCTAAGAAATTCATATGTTAGGATGCTGGGAGATGAATGGGATGCTGCATGGAGATGAATCTTGATCTTCTCCATCTCCCATCTTAATACAGAATCCCTACTTAAAGGCATCTCGGAATTAGTCGATTTTTCATAAATTCATAGAAATTCATATGTTAGGATGCTGGGAGATGAATGGGATGCTGCATGGAGATGAATCTTGATCTCCTACATCTCTCATCTCAATACAGCATCCCTACTTAAAGCCATCTCGGACTAAGTCGATTTTTCATAAATTCATAGAAATTCATATGTTAGGATGCTGCGAGATGAATGGGATGCTGCATGGAGATGAATCTTGATCTCCTACATCTCTCATCTCAATACAGCATCCCTACTTAAAGGCATCTCGGACTTAGTCGATTTTTCATAAATTCATAGAAATTCATATGTTAGGATGCTGGGAGATGAATGGGATGCTGCATGGAGATGAATCTTGATCTTCTTCATCTCCCATCTTAATACAGCATCCCTACTTAAAGGCATCTCGGACTTAGTCGATTTTTCATAAATTCTAAGAAATTCATATGTTAGGATGCTGAAAGATGAATGGGATGCTGCATGGAGATGAATCTTAATCTCTTACATCTCCCATCTCAATACAGCATCCCTACTTAAAGGCATCTCGGAATTAGTCGATTTTTCATAAATTCATAGAAATTCATATGTTAGGATGCTGGGAGATGAATGAGATGCTGCATGGAGATGAATCTTGATCTTCTTCATCTCCCATCTTAATACAGCATCCCTACTTAAAGGCATCTCGGACTTATTCGATTTTTCATAAATTCTAAGAAATTCATATGTTAGGATGCTGGGAGATGAATGGGATGCTGCATGGAGATGAATCTTGATCTTCTCCATCTCCCATCTTAATACAGAATCCCTACTTAAAGGCATCTCGGACTTAGTCGATTTTTCATAAATTCATCGAAATTCATATGTTAGGATGCTGCGAGATGAATGGGATGCTGCATGGAGATGAATCTTGATCTCCTACATCTCTCATCTCAATACAGCATCCCTACTTAAAGCCATCTCGGACTAAGTCGATTTTTCATAAATTAATAGAAATTGAAATGAAGAAAGGGACCCTATGGGTCATATGGAAATACATGAAAAATCGGCTAAGTCCCAAAATTGGGATGTCTGAACTACACTAAAAAGTTACCACATCAAGCAAGGCAAAGTACCTAGGTGAACCCTAGGAAGAAACACGGACCAAGTCAGATGGCCTAAGTCAAGAGTACAAGTGACCTAGGCAAAGTTGTATGGCGCTGAGGACCCTGAAAAATCGGGTTAGTGTAGTTCAGACAGGGGAGGTTTTTGGGTCGGCTGAACCTCCTTATTTTGGGTTTTGACCTCCTCAAGAAGCTACACCTAGGCAAACTGCCTAGGGTGAAAGTGCGAAGACCAATCGAATAGTAAGACAAGTTTTGACCGATCGCCCTAGGCAAGCTTGTATGAAGAAAGGTACCCTATGGGTCATATGGAAATACATGAAAAATCGGCTAAGTCCCAAAATTGGGATGTCTGAACTACACTAAAAAGTTACCACATCAAGCAAGGCAAAGTACCTAGGTGAACCCTAGGAAGAAACACGGACCAAGTCAGATGGCCTAAGTCAAGAGTACAAGTGACCTAGGCAAAGTTGTATGGCGCTGAGGACCCTGAAAAATCGGGTTAGTGTAGTTCAGACAGGGGAGGTTTCTGGGTCGGCTGAACCTCCTTATTTCGGGTTTTGGCCTCCTCAAGAAGACAGACCTAGGCAAAGTGCCTAGGGTGAAAGTGCGAAGACCAATCGAATAGTAAGACAAGTTTTGACCGATCGCCCTAGGCAAGCTTGTATGAAGAAAGGGACCCTATGGGTCATATGGAAATATACGAAAAATCGGCTAAGTCCCGAAATTGGGATGTCTGAACTACACTAAAAAGTTACCACATCAAGCAAGGCAAAGTGCCTAGGTGAACCCTAGGAAGAAACACGGACCAAGTCAGATGGCCTAAGTCAAGAGTACAAGTGACCTAGGCAAAGTTGTATGGCGCTAAGGACCATGAAAAATCGGGTTAGTGTAGTTAAGACAGGGGAGGTTTCAGGGTCGGCTGGACCTCCTTATTTCGGGTTTTGGCCTCCTCAAGAAGACAGACCTAGGCGAACTGCCTAGGGTGAAAGTGCGAAGACCAATCGAATAGTAAGACAAGTTTTGACCGATCGCCCTAGGCAAGCTTGTATGAAGAAAGGGACCCTATGGGTCATATGGAAATACATGAAAAATCGGCTAAGTCCCAAAATTAGGATATCTGAACTACACTAAAAAGTTACCACATCAAGCAAGGCAAAGTACCTAGGTGAACCCTAGGAAGAAACACGGACCAAGTCGGATGGCCTAAGTTAAGAGTACAAGTGACCTAGGCAAAGTTGTATGGCGCTGAGGACCCTGAAAAATCGGGTTAGTGTAGTTCAGACAGGGGAGGTTTCAGGGTCGGCCGAACCTCCTTATTTCGGGTTTTGGCCTCCTCAAGAAGACAGACCTAGGCGAACTGCCTAGGGTGAAAGTGCGAAGACCAATCGAATAGTAAGACAAGTTTTGACCGATCGCCCTAGGCAAGCTTGTATGAAGAAAGGGACCCTATGGGTCATATGGAAATATACGAAAAATCGGCTAAGTCCCAAAATTGGGATGTCAGAACTACACTATAAAGTTACCACATTAGCAAGGCAGACTTGTATGAAGAACGGGACCCTGGTGAAAGTAGCAAATATCCCAAACCGAACATGAATATTATACACACAAGAGTACGAACATAAAGGAACACGGACCAAGCGTACCGAGAGAATCGGTACTATAGAACCCTCGTGGTTCTACACAAAGACTTTATGTTAGGGGTTCAAGCCCCATAGTACTCAAACGGTGACAGTAGCAAATATCCCAAAACGAACGTGAATCTTATTCACAAGAGTACGAACATAAAGGAACACGGACCAAGCGTACCGAGAGAATCGGTACTATAGAGCCCTCGTGGTTCTACACAAAGACTTTATGTTCGGGGTTCACACCCCAAATCGAACGTGGAATTTACTTTCTGATGGTCATGCGGTCGTCCAAAGGGGTCTAGTATCCTGGGATGACAAGCATCACGGGCACAGCTCGTATCAAAACAGTCGAAGAGGCCCGCGAAAGCTTGCTTTCCATGGCTATGCGATGCACAAATTGAGTTTACTCACCGTAGTATAAAACGAACGAACCGAACCTATCCGAGTAGGGATAATGGGCGCAGTAACATACTTCTGTGACCCAGCGAGAGTTGAACGAGGTGACATGAACTGTCAGTGGCTTATATCAGATGGGATACATACATGAGATTGCTTTCAAATCTACACTCGAAAACCTAACCAAGTAAAAGCGAACGTGGGGAGGATTCGAAACTGGTAACGAAATCTTAAGCTGGAAAGAGTCATCACTATGGATACATATTATGCGAAACCAATCAAGTGCTCATTACTGATCCAAAACCGAAGAGCACTAGTGAACACCTTAATCTCACCGTAGTTCACATCCAAGTGATCGACCACGTGTGTGAAGCAAAGACCAATCGAATTCCTCAATGGACCGAACACTATGAACAAATGGCCAAAAACGTTATAACTATCCAAACATACTACTATCTAGCGAAAGTCATCACGATGGAACCATACCATGATCTTTAACCTATAGCGCTCACTATATTCCTACCCAGAGTGCAAGTGAACAGATTGCTCACCCCTACCAGTTCACATCCACGTGATCGACTAACATACCGAGGTTACCACAAGTCAAAGTTATACGTTTACAAGCGCAAGACCAATCGAAAACCCCGAAAGCAATCTCGACCCAAAATGTATTATCCGTGAGTGTAGTCGAGTCTCGTACTCGTCATCTGTAATCGTCGGATAGAATATCCAGTACACGGTTGTCTTTCCAAATGAAATCTACATACAGAACTCGCTCTTGGCAAATGGGTGGCAATGGCGCAATCAGGAGCGAGTTCCCGTCCGGGTGCCAAGTGATTGGCAAATGTCTGGGGGAAAGCAACCATATGTTGATTTGTCTGTTAGTGTACTGGGTGTTTGAGGTATGTAGTATCCACGCTTGGTTGGGTGTGTCAGAGGACCGTGAATGCGTTCGCAACCCCAATTGGGGTACATCGGGAATGATTTTGTGGAACCGATGTGCCCGGCACACACTAAGTTTTGTTGCAAGTTAATAGTGTGCCATGTCCGGGGGGGTTGTGATTAAACTCTGGTGAATTGCGTACTGTGGTGATTGGGGTATGAAAGCCCCGCAGTTGCAATGATCGGACGCGCCTAGCGTGTCCTTTAGTTGATGGTAGGGAAATGAAGGCCCTTGTCAGCTCACCTAAGTATTCATGGAAGTTTGGCATAAGGTCGCTGTGGTAGGGGTATGAAGGCCCCGTCAGCGCATGCACAATCGGGCGCACGTGCGCTTAGCGGAGTCGAATGCCGCTCAAGTGCCTGTCCGGTGCATCGGGTGTGTGTGATACGAGGGCAATGAGGTTCGCACGGGGGCTCGCCTCCCGTGTGCTACCGGACTTGACAACATATAGAACGTGGTGTTTGCTCCTCCGGGTGCAATGGGACAATGAACATTCGAACGCAAAGTCGGAATTCTGGTTGATCCTACCAGTAATATACGCTCGTCTCAAAGGTTAAGCCATGCATGTCTAAGTACAAACAGATTTAATGTGAAACCGCATAAGGCTCAGTATAACAGCTATAATTTACGAGATCATCAACCTAGTTACTTGGATAACTGTGGAAAATCTAGAGCTAATACATGCAACATGCCAGGACCCTCGCGGGAACTGGTGCACTTATTAGTCAAACCAATCGCGGGTTCTCCGTGTCATTGAGTTGAAGTCTGGATAATGATGCTGATCGTATGGTCTCGCACCGACGACAGATCTCGCAAATATCTGCCCTATCAACTATGGATGGTAGTATAGAGGACTACCATGGTTGCAACGGGTAACGGGGAATCAGGGTTCGATTCCGGAGAGGGAGCCTGAGAAATGGCTACCACATCCAAGGAAGGCAGCAGGCGCGTAAATTACCCAATCCCGGGACGGGGAGGTAGTGACGAGAAATAACAATATGAAACTCTTTAATGATGTTTCATAATTGGAATGAGTAGAGCATAAATCCTTCTACGAGGATCAAGTGGAGGGCAAGTCTGGTGCCAGCAGCCGCGGTAATTCCAGCTCCACTAGCGTATATTAAAATTGTTGCGGTTAAAACGTTCGAAGTTGATACTTGTCCAACACAGTCCGGCTCCGCCGACCCGGTCAACCCGTGGTCGGTGGGCCAAGTCGGAATCTGGTTGCGACTCAATGGTGTGGTAGGGCACCAAGTCTGTGTCATGGTGTGCCCTTCAACGGGTGCAAGTGTAACATAGAGCTCGACCGCTCACGTTTACCTTGAACAAATTAGAGTGCTTAAAGCAGGGTGCCCAAACGCCCTAGAATAATCTTGCATGGAATAATGGAATACGACCTTGGTCTAATCTTTCATTGGTTTGTACTCAGACCGGAGGTAATGATTAACAGAAGTAGTTGGGGACACTAGTATTACGGCGCGAGAGGTGAAATTCGTAGACCGTCGTAAGACTAACTAAAGCGAAGGCATTTGTCAAGGATGCTTTCTTTAATCAAGAACGAAAGTTAGAGGATCGAAGGCGATTAGATACCGCCCTAGTTCTAACCGTAAACGATGCCAACTAGCAATTGGGAGACGCTACAACCAGGTGCTCTCAGTAGCTTCCGGGAAACCAAAGTCAGGTTCCGGGGGAAGTATGGTTGCAAAGTTGAAACTTAAAGGAATTGACGGAAGGGCACCACAATGAAATGGAGCTTGCGGTTCAATTTGACTCAACACGGGAAAACTTACCAGGTCCGAACTTATGGAGGTGAGACAGATTAATAGCTCTTTCTCAAATTTAAGGGTAGTGGTGCATGGCCGTTCTTAGTTCGTGGATTGATTTGTCTGGTTAATTCCGATAACGAACGTGACTCACATATGCTAACTAGAACGCAGTCAGCGTTAATGCGTCGATGCCGATTGGAACGGGTTAGGACCTTTCGGTGGAGTATGACCTGACACCTTCGCTGTTCGTGTGCGCAAGTGCACTTACGGTACGCTGCTTAGCAGGACAATTTGTGTTTAGCAAAATGAGATCGAGCGATAACAGGTCCGTGATGCCCTTAGATGTTCTGGGCTACACGCGTGCTACAATGTGGGTAGCAGCGTGTCTCCTATTCCGAGAGGAACGGGAAATCACTCAAATACTCACTTAGTAGGGATTATGGATTGCAATGGTCCATATGAACTCGGAACTTCTAGTAAGTGCTGGTCATCAGCCAGCGTTGAATACGTCCCTGCCCTTTGTACACACCGCCCGTCGCTACTACCGATGGATTATTTAGTGAGGTCTTTGGAGATGATCGTTCGCTGGATCCTCGTGAACCGCGTCTGCTTTATCGAAGTTGACCGAACTTGATGATTTAGAGGAAGTAAAAGTCGTAACAAGGTTTCCGTAGGTGAACCTGCGGAAGGATCATTAGTGGCCAAGTGATCCTTCCAGAAGTCCGAACCTGCGGGTTGAGACTTCGGCACAAGTTGCCATATGATAATTGACGAAACACTATAGAAGTCCGAACCTGCGGGTTGAGACTCAGGCACAAGTTGCCATATGAAAGTTGACGAAACACTAACAAGTCCGAACCTGCGGGTTGAGACTTAGGCACACGTTGCCTTATACATGACTTCGAACAAATACACAAGTCCGAACCTGCGGGTTGAGACTTAGGCACAAGTTGCCTTATACATGACTTCGAACAAATACACAAGTCCGAACCTGCGGGTTGAGACTTAGGCACAAGTTGCCATATGAAAGTTGACGAAACACTAACAAGTCCGAACCTGCGGGTTGAGACTTAGGCACACGTTGCCTTATACATGACTTCGAACAAATACACAAGTCCGAACCTGCGGGTTGAGACTTAGGCACAAGTTGCCTTATACATACATTGGCCAAATAAACAGAAGTCCGAACCTGCGGGTTGAGACTTAGGCACAAGTTGCCATATTATATTCGATCAAACACTAAGTAGTCCGAACCTGCGGGTTGAGACTCAAGACCGTAACAAGATGTCACTATACAAGTCCGAACCTAAGGGTTGAGACTTAATGCGATCTAGATACCAAGTTGACATCCAATACCTGTTGAGCAAAACCAAAGATTCCCTGTTCTCGAATGATTACACTATATAACAGGGAATCATGAAGAAATCAAGCAAGCGTGAAACAAAGTCATCACTTGGGCATGCTCGATAGCCAACCACATGACCTTAACCTAAGAGAGCATGCAAACCACATGATACCTATAAACGATTAACCCGCCCTAGTTCAATCGTTCACCAAGTGATGACTTCAGTATGGCTAAGAGAAAAACTTTTAAATGGGAAAAACTCTAAGTCCGAACCTCCGGGTTGAGACTTCCGCGTCGGAGGTGCGCCCACCTCCTATCCGAAAGATGATGAATCAGGGGTGTTCGGTCAGCAATGGTCGGATGCCCCGTCGTAGTCCAACTATGACAATCAAAGTCAAGACCTCCGGGTTGAGACTTTCCGCGAGTACAAGCATAAAGGAACACGGACCAAGCCGTACCGAGAGAATCGGTACTAGAGCCCTCGTGGTTCTACATTGAGAGAGCCCTCGTGGTTCTCATTAGGGGCTTTATGCAAGTCGTACTCAATACTGTGGTGTGAAGTATAAAGTATAGTCTTCGCCTGGTCCACGCTGCTTCGGCGGTCCTGGGTAAGATAGTTCATTCTAGCTTGCCCTATAGTGGAATGAGGACACTTAATGCTTCGTCTTTTAGCGGCGGCTAGACTCCTCCTCACGGGGAACGAGTTGACGCACACAGCGGCGGCTTACGCACTATGGCAATCATGGATGCCTGAAGATTCCGTGAAGTTCTCCCCTGGTCCACGCTGCCTCGGCAGTCCTGGGTAAAATGGAATATTTCCAGCTTGCCCTATAGTGGAAGAGGACTATCCAACAATACAAAGTCAAGACCTCCGGGTTGAGACTTTCCGCGTCGGTGGTGTCGCGCACCGCCTATCCGAAAGATGGTGTAACAGGGGTGTTCGATCAGCAATGGTCGGATGCCCCGTCATAGTCCAACTATGACAACCAAAGTCAAGACCTCCGGGTTGAGACTTTCCGCGTCCGGAGGTACGCGTACCGCCTACCCGAAAGATGGTGTGCTTCTGGGGTATTCGATGAGTCGGATACCCCGTCGTAGTCCAACTATGACAATCAAAGTCAAGACCTCCGGGTTGAGACTTCCGCGTCCGGAGGTACGCGTACCGCCTACCCGAAAGATGATGAATCAGGGGTGTTCGATCAGCAATGGTCGGATGCCCCGTCGTAGTCCAACTATGACAATCAAAGTCAAGACCTCCGGGTTGAGACTTCCGCGTCCGGAGGTACGCGTACCGCCTACCCGAAAGATGGTGAATCAGGGGTGTTCGATCAGCAATGGTCGGATGCCCCGTCGTAGTCCAACTATGACAATCAAAGTCAAGACCTCCGGGTTGAGACTTTCTGCGAGTACATGCATAAAGGAACACGGACCAAGCCGTACCGAGAGAATCGGTACTAGAGCCCTCGTGGTTCTACATTGAGAGAGCCCTCGTGGTTCTCATTAGGGGCTTTATGCAAGTCGTACTCAATACTGTGGTGTGAAGTATAAAGTATAGAGTCCTCCACTGGTCCACGCTGCTCCGGCGGTCCTGGGTAAGATAGTTCATTCTAGCTTGCCCTATGTGGAAGAGGACTCAATACCCTACCTGTTGAGCTTGAAACAAAGTCATCACTTGGGCATGCTCATATTGCCATACAATATTCCATTATCTACTAATGAGCATGCAGCTATATGATTATAACCTGTAAACGATTACCCCGCCGTAGTTCAGCGCTTCAACCAAGTGATGACTTCAGTATGGCTAGTGTGTGAAGTATAAAGTATAGTCCTCCCCTGGTCCACACTGCTTCGGCGGTCCTGGGTAAGATAGTTAGTTCTAGCTTGCCCTATGTGGAAGAGGACACCATACTTAATACTGTGGTGTAATGAACAAAGTATAGTCCTCCACTGGTCCACGCTGCTTTGCAGTCCTGGGTAAGATAGTTAGTTCTAGCTTGCCCTATGTGGAAGAGGGCATACAAGACAAAGTATAGTTCTCCCCTGGTCCACGCTGCTCCGGCGGTCCTGGGTAAGATAGTTAATTCTAGCTTGCCCTATGTGGAAGAGGACTCAATACCCTACCTGTTGAGCTTGAAACAAAGTCATCACTTGGGCATGCTCTATAGCCAATCACATGACATTAACCTAAGAGAGCATGCAGCGTATTATCCCAATGCAAAGTAAACGATAGACTCGCCCTAGTTCAGAGCTTCAACCAAGTGATGACTTCAATTTGGCTAGTGTGTGAAGTATAAAGTATAGTCCTCCCCTGGTCCACACTGCTTCGGCGGTCCTGGGTAAGATAGTTAATTCTAGCTTGCCCTATGTGGAAGAGGACACCATACTTAATACTGTGGTGTAATGAACAAAGTATAGTCCTCCACTGGTCCACGCTGCTCCGGCGGTCCTGGGTAAGATAGTTCATTCTAGCTTGCCCTATGTGGAAGAGGGCATACAAGACAAAGTATAGTTCTCCCCTGGTCCACGCTGCTTCGGCGGTCCTGGGTAAGATAGTTAATTCTAGCTTGCCCTATGTGGAAGAGAGCATACATGAACCAAGAACGAAGGTTATGATCGAGGAATGATTCGACAACTAACCGATGGTATGAAATGTGTAGAATTCAAGCAAGCACACAATCAAGTCATCATTTGGGCATGCTCGATAGCCAACCCTATGACATTAACCTAGTAGAGCATGCAACGTATAATATCGCAATGCAAAGTAAACGATAGACACGCCCTAGTTCAGCGCTTCAACCAAGTGATGACTTCAGAATGGCTAAATCAAATCGGTTCAAAACATACCATCGGTACCCTATTGAAACACACAAGTCGATATCAAACCTCATGATTGTGTAGTCCTCCACTGGTCCACGCCGCTTCGGCCGTCCTGGGTAAAATGGAACATTCCAGCTTGCCCTATGTGGAAGAGGGCACATTACTCAATACTGTGGTGTGAAGTATAAAGTTCAGTTCTCCCCTGGTCCACGCTGCTTCGGCGGTCCTGGGTAAGATAGTTCATTCTAGCTTGCCCTATGTGGAAGAGGACACTTAATACTTCGTCTCTAAGCGGCGGCTTGACTCCTCCCTACGGGGAACGGGTTTACGCGCACAGCGGCGGCTTACGCACTATGGCAGTCATGGATG